>NC_048267.2:5454545-5757575 GCF_005286985.2 Setaria viridis | reverse complement strand
CCCCACAACAAGCCACCTAGACGAGGCCAGAGAGTGAACTAAGCGCAGTTCCTCGAGGAATTCAACTTTGTCACTGTCTGGCTGAGGTCCGTAGACGTTAGTCAGTGTCCAAGGCATGTCATGGCCTTGTATTAGAGCTGAAATGGTTAAGGAGTGGCGTCCCCCATGCAAACGCACACAAGAAACATCTGGGCTTTTGCAGGCTATCAGGATGCCCCCTCTGGTTCCTTTGGCCGGTAGATAGTCGAACCACGAGAAGGAGCCGCCCAGCATGCCAGCAACAGTGAAAGGTGAGATAACACTCATTTTAGTCTCCTGAATACAAACGATAGACGCCCTCGAATCGGACACCACAGAGCGTAGAGCATCGCGACGGGAACGAGCGTTCAGGCCGCGGACATTCCACACCAGCATATTTATATTTGCAACTTCCATTAGAAAACGTAGCCCCAGTCAGCAGGGTACAACAGCAGCGTTAGACGCTGATCACCTCAGATTGGCTCACCAGGTGCCTAAGCTGGGCGTCAGTGAGACCGTTAGCCATTGGAAGGATGTCGCGGAGCGCAGCAAAATGCTGGGGCTGCACAGAGGACGACAGAAACTTGTCAAAATTGCGGGGAGTGGCGCAGTTGTCGTCAGCATCCAGGGACAGAACACCCAATTTCTTCATGGCGAGGATCTCTCCCTTGCGGGAAGGGCGAACTGCAGCATTGAGGGGTTTGGTGGCGAGCCGGTTGCTACGGCGGGGCGTCTCTTTAGTGATGAGCGGCGCCGCATGGATCAGGGGGCGTTCCGCCAGCGGGGGATCCAGGGGCAGTCGAACACTGTGGAGGAAGGCCTCAGTTCGCTCCCGCGCCACCACGGAGGAAGAGGGGGATGGTGGTGACTCCAACTGAGGTTCCGGAGGCGTAGACGTCGCCTGCGTCGGCGGCACCAGCTCAGACAGAGAGGGGTCCACCAGCAACTCCGGTGAGCGACGGGGACGTCTGGAATACGTGCAGGGAGGGGTCGGATGCTCCCAGGCCTGCAGAACTCCAAACCCATCCAATACAGGCGACTGGTCCCTCGGCAACAGAGATACAATGGTATTTTCGAGCAGCATTGGATCATCACGAGGCGGGGGCAAAGAAGACGAGGTGGCCGGGAACAAGTCGGGTGTGAGGTCCGCCGGAGGGCGCCTCCCAAGGCGACCTGGCCCCCGATGCTCACCACCCTGCGGTGCCACAGCGGCCGGGCGTGGCGGCGACTTGCAACGAACCGGGCGGGGCAAAGCCGAGGCAGCGAGGGTGATCACGGGGAGGCCAGACGCGCTCACACCGGGGTCCAACCCGCCAAGAAGACGTACGAGTGGCTGAGGTCGAGGAGAGGCCGCCGCCGGGCTCGCCGTCACAGGGGCTTCAGGCCGCCGCAGCGTCCGGGACGGCGGCGGCGCCGAAGAGACACGCCTGGTGCCAGAGCCCGAAGCAGCGACATCATCCCCACCGAAGAAGGAGCCGTCCTCGAAACCTTGCCGCGTGGGGAAGCCGTGCAGCCGCGGTCCGACTCCGCCCCCACCAGTGGCGAAACGGTCGGGGTCGCCATCACGATCAGACCCCCCATCGCTGGACGGAGGTGAAGGGGATGGAGTCGGCGAGCGCGAGCGGAAATCCGCAACATGGCGAAGCCGGATGACGACGTCGTAAAAAAGTCCTTTCTTCAGCCTTAGGTAAGGCGGAAGGTTCCCCCAAATACTCTGCATCATCGGGTCGTCGTAAGAGACTTGCTGTTCATGCTCTGCAATCCAGAGCCTACAGCGCTTCGGGATACGGGCCGGGTCGTCAGTCCATCCCTGCACCTTCATCGTCCGCAGGTTCAGCCCTTCACCGGGAGCAGACGCCACCTGCTCCACCCAGCAACCAGGAGCAAGGATTTTCCTAGCTGTGCGGGCGCACCAAGCGTGCGCAGGGATGCCATCCAGCTCCAGAGACACACGAAAGAGGCAAGAGCCGGCGTTCGCCCGGACCAACCGTGTCCAGGGGCGGAGGGAGAAACGGAGATCGCCAACCTGCACGAACCGCGCATCCATAGCCGCGTCCCTGGCGCGCTGCGACGTGAAGGAGACCAGGAAACTCTCAGGCCAGAATTGGCGCACCGAGAAGTTGTCGGACCCAGCCACCGGCAATTCAGCAATCGCGCGGCGAAAGCCCTCGATCGGCAAATCCGCCGGGGCCCCAGGAGCCGCCGCCAGAAGAGAAAACCGCAGTCGCTCCTCCTCCGCATCCATAGCAGCATCTCTGGATAGGAAGCAGGTGACTTCCCCGGGGCGGCAATCAGGGTGATCGGGAGGGAAGTCGTCGAAGAAGAGCTCGTTGCCGATGTCGTCTTCTGAGGGGGGACCAGAACCCGACGGCCCTTCGTGAAGCGGGGGCCGCGGCGGGTTCAGCTGCAGCGATGATGTGGTCAGGGAGCCACGCGGGTGGGAGGTAGCATTGCCACCCCCCGCAACCGCCCGGGGGGCCGGGGCGTCCGCCGAGCGAGCTCCAAGGAGAGGCGGTGAGGGAGTGCGCCCGCCGGCGTCGCGCCCGCGAGGCGTCGGAGGGGAATCCCGCCGGGCACGCACGAAGCGGCGCTCGTCCCCAACGCCGGAGGAGGCGGAGCTGGCCGGACTGCGCGGTCGCTTGCAGTCGCGGGCGAGGTGCCAGAACCCGTGACACCGGAAGCAGCGGATGGGGCGACGACATTGGGCAATGAGGTGACTGAAGGAAAGGCAGTTGAGGCATCGACCATTAAGCTCCGGCGGGATGCCCTTCGCCGCAGGTCGGGGATTGAGGGCCTCCAAGAACTGGCGCTGCGCACGGCGTTGACGCCGACGCCTCCTGGACCGGGTGCGGCGACTCTCCGCTGTAGTCCAACCCTCATCCGCCGCAGCATCGGGAGGGGGCAGAGGAGCGGCCGCAGATCGAACAGCCGGGGGGGCACGGCCTCGTGGAGGGGGCCCAGGGGCCACAGAGGTCTGGCCGCGGCGCCCAAGGGGGCGGCGGCCGGCACCTCGCGGCCCCGGGGCGACGTCCCCTACCGGGGGAAGGAGGCGCGGGGGAGGCGAGGTGGGGTGGGATGGGGGAGGAGCCTTGACAGGTGGGGGGGGGGGGCGGGCTGGATAGGAGGATGTCGCGGTAGGACGGCCGCGGGGAGCCTCCGTAGGAGGACGAGTCAGATCCGGACTCATCCCGCCATCGGACCTGCTTGCCCCGACCGCCGGAAGTCCCCCCGGGGAAGAAGGGTTCCGCGCAGGGGGAAAGCCTTCGGGACGGGGAGGGGGATCCTCCCAATGTGGGGCTGGTAGTCACCGGTGCCGGGGTGGCCGCCGGTGAGGGGTGGTCGTGGGGACCGGGGGCGGAGCTCAACGGGGAGTGGAGCGAAGCGAGAGCCATTCAAAAAGGAACCAGGAAAATCAAACTAGCACTCTTCCTAAAAGGTTCCAGAACTCTCTGGAGTACTGCCAGCCAGGCACTAGGAAGAGAAGAGGAAGCGAGCAGCAGGAGCCGAGGAACATGACTGGCGAGCTACCCAGTAATTCCGACCGGTCGACGCACGACCTGATGGTCCGGCGCCCTCTTATACATCCTGGTCACCGAGATGAGAGGACACGAATTCTCGGACGCAACGCTGGCAGCCCGTAAAAGGGGAATGCGCTCTCCCTTTTGTGTGCGTGCTGGGCAACGCTCCCGTGGGGAGCAAGCGATCGAGCAGAGCGTGCAGCGACGTGTCACCTTACACACGTCCACCAAACCGCAAAGAGACCTAACAACACGGCGAGCTAGCTAGCTAGCTTGCGTTGCGTTGGTGACATGAGCTGGAAATGTACATAGATGTGTAACGCCCGCCACAAGTTAAAATTCGGCCGTTTGGAAATGCAAGCTGACTTGATCGTGAAATGCAAGCGACTTGATCGACTAGCTGGAAGGGATGCGGGGGTGAACCAGCTGAGACCTGATCGTGCTGGTCGCTTGTCACTGTCCCCTTCCTGGAGATCGTTCCGCTACAGCAACCACGATCCTTGTTGTCATCGTCAATTCGTCGTCATCGGCCAGAAATGGGAATCGAGGGGCGCATCTGAAAAAATAACGCTGGTTAAATCGGAAAATGCGAGCACCTGTATTGGTTTTATCTTTTGATCTAGCGGAAATTAAGTCATTTCATATGAACGCTGTACTTGTATGGGCAGATAATGACCAACCCATACTGTGATTCGCAAGACGTCCGAATCATTGCTTTCCGATCTTGACCACAGTGTGCACAGTACCGCGTAGTAGGAATACACACATACGGCTACATGCACCCACCACGTATCCTTGCACCATCACATGTTCTGAAGCAAAGATTTTGAAAAGGCCACCGAGACAGCAAAAAAGGTGTTTGGTGTCCTTGTTCTCTCGCTGCACAAGCTACCTTGCTCATGTACACATGTAAAAGCTCTTAGTAGCAAGAAGACGCATTTCTTTTTGCTCAAGTACTTGATTTTGGTCATCTAAATTAATGGGTTTGGTTAAATTATTTGTAAACAACAAGAAGAAATAAGGCATGCAAGTTAGCGTGCACACCGGTCTGCGAGCGGGGCCGGAGGCCGTTGTCGCGTCGCCTTTCGCGTCGGCGTCGCGCTGCACGCCCACCCGGCCACCCGACTCCCTTCACTCCCAAGCTAGTATACGTCCTTCCCAACCGCACCCGCCCGCGCGCGCGCGCGCGCGCACGGACACGCTATATACTCCCCTCCATCGCCGGCTACCTGCTTCATCGGTCGGCGCGAGATCCATCGACCGCATTCCCGTCAGCGAGCTAGCTCGGCATCCGCACCGCGCCAACAGCATGGCCGCGCCGCCGCTGCTCCGGCAATGGCGCCGCATCGCCGTGCTCGCCGCCGTCCTCGCGCTCCACCTCGGCGCCGCCGTGGCGCAGTCGCCAACGACGCCTGCTGCACCCACGACCCCGGCTGCGCCCACGACACCGGCAGCGCCAACGACACCAGCCGCACCGACGACCCCTGCGACGCCGACGACACCTGCTGCACCGACGACACCGGCTGCGCCCACGACACCTGCTGCACCGACGACACCAGCTGCACCGACGACACCGGCAGCGCCGACGACTCCTGCTGCGCCGACGACACCTGCTGCACCGACGACACCGGCAGCGCCCGCGCCCACGGCCACCCCCGCGGCGCCAGCCAACCCGCCGCCGACCCCAGCGACCCCCGCGCCGGCCGCCACCCCGGTCCCGCCGTCAAAGCCGCCGCCGGCCGCGCCCGCGGTCGCGCCGGCCAAGCCCCCGCCGGTGACGCCTCCCCCTGTCGTGACGCCACCTCCCTCCACGCCGCCGCCGGCCACGCCGCCCGCGGTGCTCCCGCCCGCCGCGGCGCCTCCGCCGACGGCCACGCCCCCGGCCGAGGCTCCCGCGACGCTGCCCCCCGCGACGCCCGCGCCCGTGGCCGAGGCGCCCGCAACGCTGCCGCCGGCCGAGGCGCCGTCCAAGGGCAAGAACAAGCACAAGAGGAGGAGGAAGCAGCACGGCAAGAAGGAGGCCCCCGCGGAGGCGCCGCAGCCGCTGAGCCCGCCGGCGCCCGCCGCGCCGTCGCCCGCTGATCTCGAGGACGTGTCCGGCCCCGCGCCGTCGGCGTTCGACGTGGTAATGCACGGATCACGACGCTAAAACACAAGATTCTCTTCCCTATTTATAGTAGGAACTAGCACGGAAAAGAAAATCAATTGATAATCACTAATGCTTTTGCTTCTTCTTCCTGCAGAACGCGAGCAGCCGGCAGCACCAGCACTGGGGCGTCGCCGTCCTGCAGACCGCCATGGCTGCGCTTTTGCTATCGCTAGCGTGGTAAATCCAAGAGAGAGATCCATATATACATATATCAGTGTACCAGATCATGATTTAATTATTTCCGCTGTTGCTGTTCTTGTTGTACCATCATAGACCGGTGAGATTACCCGCGGGATCTGTCATAGGAACCATTGGATTGTGGCTTGTGATAATTTTGACATGCTTTTGTACCCATTTTTTCGTTTATCTTGGAATAAAAGGCTCACATTTGGTCAGACAAAACACTGCGAAACGCGATGCCTTTCTTATTTACACATTGACGCATCTACTAGGAACGAACAAATGATTTTTCAGCATCCTGAAGGAACTACTACGAGCATAAACAGCTAAGGTTCCCAACAATTCTCCACCTCTCGAGTTCTTCACTACGAAAAAAATTCAGCAGAATGGTGAAGAAACAATTGTTCGATCTAGCCATGGTCAGTAGTACGTTAGTCCTCGTCCACTTCGTGAAAAGGCAGTGGAACCGTCTTTACCGCCCGAAACTTGCCCGCATTGTTCAGATGCTCATTCTCCAACCTGAAAAATTTTCATGTACTGGTTCAGACCCTTGATGTGTTGTTTTTCAAGGATGAGACTGTGTGCGCAACCATCAAATTGCAAGTTCTTACCGGTAGAAGTTCCAATGACCTCTCCGGATCACCTCGAGGGCCGCGAGGAAGAAGGAAGTGACCCTAGAATCCAAGCTCCCAAAATTTGGATGGATCACGGTCTGCAGCCAGGCAAGCCTCAGCACGAGGTTCAGTCCCTGCAAAAAGGTTCAGACAGGAATGAGAACATTTCACTTGAGCCTTTGGTTATCTGGAACGTGATTCTTCACTACTAGTGCAGAACAAATAGCATGTTTCGTCCATTTAGACCATGATGCCGAAAGTTTTAGTATTGGATACTGATTGTAAAATGTAAGCTTTGTGATTTTCTTGCATGACCAAAGTTCTGTTTTGGTTGTTGATTTCTCAATTTAACAGGCTGTCTGAACTCTGAAAGAGCAGATTGTCCTGCACTGCAACTGAAGCCATTTGACCTCGCTTTACAAGTTTCTCTGCATGCACGGCGATGAACTGATGAACGTACCATTGACAAGTAGTATACGGATTTCCTCTTGAGAATGAGGTCGTTCCTGAGCCAGGGGTTCTTGGAGTTGGGCTGGAGCAGGCCCCAGTCCTTGACGAAGTCCCAGTAGAGCTGGTACACCGTGGCGGTGCTCGACACGGCGACGAGCAGCGACAGCGACGCCAGGCCCTTGTCCTTCTCGTACGCCACCTTGGCGCCGGCCGCGAGCATCGCCGAGACGTACTTGCCCAGGTTCACCAGGTGGCTCGTGTCCCACTCGTCAAACCACCGCCTCGCGCACTGGAACAGAAGATATGAATGCATAAACGTTTTTCAGACATCCAGAGTTCAGAAACTGCAGAGACTGAGGAATGTTCATGAAGATGAACGGACTCTACTGCGTGGTAGACCTTGCTGTTACCTGCATGGCTCTCCAGTAGTAGGGCAGGAAGGAGACGGCGTAGGCCAGGTCTCTGATCTGCTTGGTGTTGATGCAGTAGCCGTGATCCTGCGTCATGTAGCTCCCGCTGATGTAGTAGCAGGCCAAGTACTCCAGGCTCCTTAGCATAGGCACCTGGCTGCATAGCTGATCGGCCATGAAGAAGTCTACCATCACAACCTGCAAATGTTCAAAGATCATCAGGCTATGCATTGGCCCAGTTTTTGAAAAAATTAAAAACAAATTGAACGAACATTGGCCCAGTTTGGGTCCAAGAAGATTATGATAAGGCTTATCAGAATGAATAACTGCAAGTGCTGCTGATGCTGTACCTTGTAGAGTGGTGACAGGATGATGTTCCTCATAATCCTGAGGAACCGAAACCGACTCGAACGGTACGCGACGTTGAGAGGGCAGAACAGAAGGAGCAGGAACACCTGCATGAATCGACAGAACACATTCCATTATTCCCATTCTTGATCAGGTGCAGTTGCTGCAGGAGCATATATGGAGAATGTCCTTTGATGAGCCTCTAGTGATCACGATCAGGAGACCATCAGAATAAGAACAATTGCAGTAGTAGATAGAGGGTTCACCAGGAGCAAGAATCCGGGGATGGCCTGGACGTGCGGCGACGCGTGGTATCCCCTGAGCACGAGCGCGAGGTGCGCGAACATGGCTCCGGCGACAGCGGCCATGGACGCGGCGCAGGTGAGGAAGACGTCCCGGGGCCGGAGCTCCCCGCCGGCAGCGGCGGGCGACGACGCGAAGATGAAGCCGTAGTTGACGCGGCACCGGCGCCACGCCACCATGTTGCAGCCGTACAGGAGCAGGTGCAGGAACAGCAGCGTGAACATGCTCAGCACCGGGTACGCCGTCTCCATGTAGCGCGCCGCCTCGCCGCCGCCGCGCCCGCGTGGAGTCGAGGTGTAGAGGTAGAGCCCGGCCATGTGCGCCATGACGCAGTAGCCCACGAAGAGCGCGGCGAAGCAGCCGGTGGCGAGGCCCGTGAAGAAGGTGACGGAGTGGGACTCCTTCCGCTGCGCCGGCTTGAGGTACCTCATGGCCTTGCGCCGGTTGCCGCCGGCGAAGTGCCGGACGAAGATCTCCTCCACCTCGTCCATCAGCTTCAGCGCCTGCAGCGAGAATGTCGTCTCGTCATCAGTTCCATTCAGAATAGCAAGTTCGGCGAGCTTTCTCTGTCAGTCAGATAGCGGTGCAGAGACAGAGAGTGGAACAGAGCAAACCGTGTGCGTGCCTCGTCAGAGCTGTTGAAGTAGGAGCTCTCCACCACCTTGAGGTACACGGAGAGCACCTGCTTCCCGCTGATCTTCTCGAACTTCTTCAGGATCTTCACGAACGCCATCATGTTCAGGTTCCTGCTCATTGCCAAAAAAATATAAAAAAATCAGCATCAATCTGATCAAGCAGTTCTGAACCTGAACGCACAAACGAATGCGCGGAGCTTACCGGTAGGTGGCGAGGTAGCCGAGGCCCTTGTAGAGCTCGACGAAGCCGCCCCTGATCATCTTCTCCGCGTGCCGGAGCTTCGTCTTGCTGACGCCGTGCTTCCCCACGCCGCCGTCGGGGTTGCATTTCTTGGAGCCGGACTGGGCGGCGAGCTCGTCCCGCAGGATGTCCGCCAGCGCGGCGATCGTCCGGGAGGGGTTGGTCAGGGGGATGTTGATCTTGAGGCTCTTCCTCCCGCAGCCGCTCGCCGACCTCCCGAAGGTTCCAGAACCTTCTAGATCCATCTGCCGGTCTTCTTGAGCCGTGACGCCGGGGTCCTTGGTCGGTGTGGTGGCCTCCTGCTCGCTCAGCTGGTCCGTGTCTGTCTCAGACGTCATCGCGTACCGTGTGGACTCATCCTCTGTTTTCATCAGTAGGATAAAAGAAGATGACATCAAATGAATAATCTAAAAAAGTATGTTGAAAGATAATTTGATCAGAAATCGTGATAATAAAATATAGATGCTCTGTGTGTACTATTATTGAAGGAAGAAATTCTGCTTTTTCAAGAGTCATGTTCTAGCAGCATAAATAATGCACGGAATTTTGCATTATTTCTCTTATCTTCTTTCTAGAAGAATCAGGGGAGCGAGGCATCCAGATGTTATCTGCTACTAATGCTTTTGCTAATGTACTGTCAATGCGGATCCATCGTCAAAATTAAAAAAATGAAATTCGGCAAATATTAAGGCCCCTTGGCATGGTACAGTAACGCGCACTGTTTAGCACTGTGCGTTACAGTAGCACGAAGTCGGAATGGATACCAAGACTTCAAAATGAATTGGGAAGAAGGTGAAGCCGGTGAAGCTCTAAAAAAATAGCTTCCTGCGGATTCGGCTCCATCTGCTACAGTACTACTACAGATACAAAACCAGAACCCCTAAGCCATACCAAACGAGCCTAAAAGAGACGCCAGGAGACGCTAAAAGCAAAGTCAGGATAACAACACAATATGTGTCGTGCCAAATGCAGACACGACTAACTACTAAAGACACCCACACGATAAAAAGAGAGAGAGCCAATATTCCTGGGCACAGAGCTTAGTGACTTCTTGCTCACACGCCTCAAAGCTCATCAAACGTCTGATCCAGCATCATCCATGGACATGGACGGTGGGCCTCACCTCACCAATCAGCAGGCACCACCGGCCAGCGCCCCCATTCGCCGCGCCGGTCGCGAGCCTACGTGACATCTCGTCTCACGCTACCTCAGCTCGCTCGCCACCGGCCACGCGACACGACGACGAGCGCACGCTAGCTAGCTACGCCGGCCGCGCGCGGCCGTGTTGCTGGTTGTTGCGGGCTTGCGGCGGCGGAGGCCATGATCGCCTGCTGATCAGAGCTAGCTACCCTATTTGTGGGAAATGCAATTGATCGGTTTGCAAGTGCTCACCGGAGCAGCCGCCGGAGGCGACGGAGGAGTCGGAGGGATTGGTGGTGGTGTCCTCCCTGGCGGCGGCCTTGAGGTCGGCGAGGATGTCCATCTGCTTCCGCAGCGACCGGCCCCGCTCCAGGAACTCCTCCTCCTTGCCCTTGTAGAACCGGTTCACCTTGTTGAGCTGCGCGTCCAGCCGCGCGAAGAACTCCCGCGTCGCCGCCGCCTCGTTGTCGTCGGCGGCCGCCAGTGGCTCCAGCAGCTCCGTCTCGTACTCGTCCCCGCCTCCTCTGCTCGCCGCCGGCCCCGCCAGCTTCCGGCGGTGCACCTGGACACGAACAAAAAAGCGCAAAAGATTCACTAACAATCGGAGAAGGGTGTGTCACGTACACGTGACTACGTGTGCACGTTTGATCGAAGCGTCAGTTTCGTACGTGTATGACTCCGTGATCCTTGGGCGTGCTGGAGGAGCCAAAGAGACCGGCAGCATGGAGCCATTGGGACAGGGAAGCAACAACACGTTCCGCGTGCCGGTCATCGCTTGTCTGCTGCTGCTGTGCGGCGGCGGTTAGGCCTGCCGCCGCCGCCTCGCAACGGCCAATGAGCAGCAGGGCGTGCTGCACCCTCTTGAGGTCCTTCTTGAGCAGGCAGTAGTCCACGAAGGCGTGCTTCCACTCGGGGACGAGCTGCCCCTCGAACTGCTTCGAGAACTTCACCATGTGGCTAGCTGCTGGTGGGTCTCGCCGGCGCCGGCGATGGAGCTCGGTGGGAGACGAGCGGGCGAGTGAGAGATGAGATCGATCCCTAGCTAGCTCTGGCGGGGGTGGGGAGGGGGAGCCATGGCGATGGCTTTATAGGCGGTGGCCGGGGGTGTTGGGAGGCAGCACATTCCGAGATATACCGATGCCGTCTCCTAGGCTTGGCTCGCTGCCAACCTCTCACGAGGCCGCCACTTGGGCTGGCAATGGTGGTGGTGCCGATGGTGGCCGCCGCATCGGATTGGATTCCACCAGGGAGGAGAAGGGAATTGACGAGGGAGATGTCGAAGCTGTGGAGTGGAGGTAAATCGAGGAGGGTGGTGAATCGAGGAGGGAAGGGCGATGAAGCTGCTATTATGTATAGCAGAGAAGAGAGCGACTGAGATGTGGTGCATCCGTTTGCATGCATATATGGTGGCCTGAGAGCACAGAGGGGTGAGTGAGTGGAGAGGCGGGGAGGTGGTAGCACAGCAGGGTTTAGCTGCTAGTGGGTGGGCCCCCCGCTCATGCTAATTGCATGGTGCTCAACGATCCTATCATTTGGTCCAGACACCATTACTTGGGTATGTATAGGTGTAGAGCACGAGTACCTCCATTAGGAAACATGGTGGCAGAAAGTAGGCGCCAATTATTCCACCAACCTCTACTCCCTCCGTCTCAGATTGTACGTCGTTTAAACTTTTCGAAGCGTATAGATGTTTATATGCACTTAAATATAATATATATCTAAAAAACTAAAACGATCTACAATTTGTAACGGAGGGAGTACTTTTTCCCCTCCTCTTATGTTGTCTGGCTCATTGGAAAACAACATGCAGTTCGTGCAAATTAAAATGGTGTTTCAGGAGCAAAAGACCAGAGTTGGAACACAAGGATATCTTTGTATATTACTAATTGGAATTCTCCATGTTAATCCTTAGACGAAACATGCAAAAAATTGACTTTGGGTACTATAATTATAATTGGCAAAAAAAAAATTTACCGTTGTATATCTAACCTATTTCTAACATACCCACATTTGTCAAAAAGGAAAAAAAATGAAAATATCATGACACCTTATTCTGATTTACCGACTATTACGAAAAATAACCCAGAGTACCCATTGTAATACAATGCTTTCACACCTGCATTATTAAACAATCCAAGGAATATACAATGAAAACTGCTTCTGGACCACTGACATCTACCATTATAAAACAAAACTTACCGGAAGTACGTGGACACTATCTTGTATCATTCCATATGCTTTCACCAAACATTAGCTAAGATCTCTCTCAATTATACGGTGGAGTTTAGCTACCAAATTAAATAGAAAAAAATATTGGCATGGATAGTCACATATATGATTACAATATAGCAAACGAGATAAAAATTAAGTGCAATAATTTTTCATAAGATTCTGGCTCAGTGGATGAACATAGTAAGAAATCGAAAGTGAATATTTTTGTAGGATTCGGACTTTTATTGATCTCTGTAAATATCATGCGAAGTTCGTGCAAGATTCTTTGCTCAATATGGGAGCTAGACACATGTACTCTTTTCAGATTTCCCATTTCTGTTTGGCTCAAGATATATTCATTTCGCCTGTGGTGCACATAATAAAGTTAAGAAGACAAGGTGCTTGATCGAGGAAAAGAAAACTACTACCAGATGCTATATGCCATGGCACATCTGTAACTTCACTTGTGCAGCATATATTCCAGAAGCAGTGTAAGAAGGAAGCTACACCACCGCAGAAACCACCAAATAGCTTATGGGGTGACTAATATGGAATTGTACCCGTAAAATATGCAAATAATTCACTCTCCAGTGTGCATGGCTCATACAGATCGACAGGACCATTCGAAACTGAGAGATCGATTCTGCTCTACCCGACAAGGGATAAAGAACACACATGCATGGGCTGAATTCCTTTGGATTTGGCATTCTCGGGGTTATATACCGTGTGTTCATGCAGATATGCATAATGTCCTGCTGTGGTAGTTATGATCCCTCCGTGAATTAACTAAACAAAGCATGCTTGCTTTAAAGCTCAGACGGCGATTTATGAGCCATCAGAATTGAGCTGAGAATGCATGGATTCCTCCTTTTATTTTGCAAAGGTTGCACACGTCACGGTATATGTGTGGGAACTTGCATATATACTCTACTTTTGGTTGGAGCATATATATTTCTGCCTTTTCATGAGTCTTGTTGGGAGTGTGCCTAATTAGGCTGCCTAACTTCGAAGTAGATGATCCATAATTTGTTGATCTTGATGAGAAGAGATAAAGGAAAACATGTATTTTCATCCCTTAAGTATCGTAAAAGTTTGACTTTAATCTCTTATGTTTTAACTGTTGCAAATCACTCATTAACTAAATAAATATGTGCACTAATCATCTCTACCTCACCTTAACAACAATTTAGTGCCATGTAATCATTCGATTAACCACCGCTTAGCCGTGTCATATATGTTGAGTCTGAACGAATCTCTATAACAATTCTATATAGGAATAATACACGAAAATGCCCTACCATAATGTAGTCTTTGTCTGGATTTTTCAGCTCTCTAACCTGCTATTTAGGTCCTTTTTACGCATAAGCTGCTAGGGATAGCTATTTAGCTACAGGCCAAAAAATGCACCCAGCTAAACGAGCTAAAAGACCAAAATAACCCTACCAGTTCACGTGAATTTCCCACTGACACTGTACAGCAATTAATGAAGGGTATCGATGGATCCAAACACCTCAGCTAGTTAAATTTTAGTTATCTTCGAAAAGAATTGTACGTGGAATCCATGCAATGTCACATCATATAGTTGAGTGCGGCGCTAGGGGGATTTGACATAAGAGAGACATACGGATGTTACAATGAAAATACGAGCTATAATAATTTTTTTTCTTGACAAACTAACCTATGCGGATTTTTTTTGCCTTTTCTCTTTCTTTAAATTAAGTATGCAAATGTTTCGCAGAAATTCAAGCAAACCCCAAACACTTTCGATCAAGGCACAACCTATGATTGCCAAATAGAATGAAGTGAGCTCACATACATTTTCCTGATAATTATACTTCCCACATTGCAGAATCAGTCTTCATTTCGGAAATCACCTTGGTACACTTGAAACAATTAAAATGACAACATTTCGAAAATTTTGTCACCAATCCTGTGGGTTCTTTTGAAGCTCTCGTTCCCTTTTTCAAGGAAAGATATCCAATTTAGTTCATCTTAGCTAATGCGTGATGCTCCCCTAGCAGCCAAAAATATGGCCCTTGGACACATGAAAGGCTGGCCATGCAGAACAGGCCACAACGCCTAATAAACTAGAAGTATCACTGAACAGACCACCACTGCAGTAACACTTTTGGCTTTCACCCTTTCCACTATGGTTGCGAGGGAGGAGTTAGTAACGTATGGGGCGTGAAATCTGTGCATGCTTATAATTATGCTTAATATGCATGAGTGCGTGTCCATTCAGCAGTGTAAGTATCCAATCAAAACACATAGACATGATCAATCAGGATAGAAAGATCGATCAAGCAGTGTAGAAAAGAAAAGGCCACTCACCCTGCTTTGTTAATATAATCTGCTGATATCCTTTTTAGTTGAAACAAGATTATCTTGTGAGGCAAAAGACAATCACGTCCATGCATATTATTACACTTGTAGCGAATTGCACTGCAGACATTTGCTTTGCATACCGTCTGATGGAGTCCGTGCGCCTCCATTGGCCTGAGATTAACGTTGTAATTGTGGCCTTAATTATCTTCTAGCCGGAATTTTTTCTAAAAAAAACAGATATTGGCAGGATAGGATATGCTCCAAAGTCGTCCAAACGACTTTGTTTTAAGTGCCATATGGTCCACGCATGCGTGTCCTTGTCCTTCAGGGTTTTTTTTTTCAGTTTATAGAAGAGGCCTTGTTTTTTCAATCTCTCCAAGAAATCAATGTGAAGATTTTCTCATTTGTTGCCAATTGAGAAACCACGCTCGCTGGTTGATCCAGTTTTTTTTAAAAGAAGGTTGATCCAGTTTAACAATAGATTTTAATGTATAGTAAACTTAGAACCAAAAGCGTCATACATGTTCAAATTGATAGCCTAACATTATCAACAGAACGTTGTTAAAGAGAGAAGAACAAAGGAAAAGCTATGTGCCTCTCTGAGCAGTACTCCCGCTCTCTCCTCCTTTGACTCCGCTATTCAAATTAATAAACTTTCATTGGTATCCATGGTTAAAGTCAATGTTTCAAAAGCGCTACGCAGTAGGCGCTAGGCGAGGCGGTGTTTCTTTGCCTAGATGTTACGGTGAATGAAAAGGATACTGTTAGATTTTTATCATGCAACGTACCTTATTATCGTTATGTACTACCTCCGTTCATTAGCATTGACAAACATAAAGTAGCATAGGGCGACATGTGCTGGATCTTCACATGTAGTGCTTTCTTCGACATCTTATCTCCGTTGTACTCCTCTTGCCCTCTTTATCTTCCTCAAACACACCTCAGCCCTACTTTAATGGTGTGGCAGCTAGTAACCTGCCATAATCCCTTTGTTGATCCATCAATGTTTGCAAATGTACGGTATTGGCGTATTGCATAAGGTGTGCGGCTAGGCAAGTTATCTAACTTTGGGCATTAATTGAATAAAAACTATATGTGAACTCATAACAACAAAGTTTCAAATATGCATGTGTTTCTTTACACATAAATTGTATACATTTCAAATACTTTACAAATCTAGGTAATTATATATATTATAAAAAATACTTGTATGCCTGTGTTACTTTTGCACGTCTTATAATCTACTAAATATATTCTTTAAGACATGCATAGCACGTTTTTCATTAAGAAGAAGAGGGTTACAATGAAGCCACTTCAGGAGAGACCCCAAAGCGCAGAGTTACAATAACGACAAGCAACACAAACACAACAGAAAAGAAACTTACAACACCACCACACCAAACACGACCTAAGACGACCGATACATGCAGGATAGAAGGGCACCAAGAACACATGCACATCACCGGTTGCCTAACAACCCGGAGCTAGTGGAGGCAGAGCAAGAAGGTCATGCAAGATGATGCCTCCAAGGAGGGAGCGACGCCAACACCGTCATCGTCCGAATGTCCACAGAGGAGCAGTCCAAGTCTTCACTTGGTGAAATCAAATGGGTTTGGTGGCCGCAACAACACCCCCAGCAAGGTAAGCTACCTTAAAGGATGCAACCGTTGTCAGCACTAGTGAATGCCAGGCAAAGCTTTCGCCAAAGGCCCCCAAAACTAACTCCACGCAGCAGACGACCGTCGAGTCCTGGATGATAGCCAATGCGATGGGATGGCAGCGAGTAATCCAAGGCGACGACGATGAGGAACATCTGCAGGCACCATTGAGAAGAAGGAAGGGCCCAGACGACCATGGGCGACCGTGATGGCCCAAAGATGATCAAAAACGCGCCAACGAGAAATGAAAGAGCACGCCACCGCCACCCAACGACCAAAACAGCTAGTGCAGCATCACCCGGAGAGGAGCGCCAGTAGATACGAGCGGCAGCACACACCCTAGAACTCCCACCAACCGAACGACCAAAGGGGGAAGAATCCCCATGACCAAAGGCCCGGCAATGGGCACCTACACGACCAAGGATGGGCAATGGAACAGGAGGCTCAAGGGCACCCAGCGCCTACACGAGTAGCGTAACAAGTGGCGACGGCGGTGACGATGACGAGCTCCCGAGGCTCGACGATGATGATCAGAAGTGGCGCACGTAAATCTAGGTGGGGGTGGGGTCGGGGGAGGGTGGGTCCAGTGTCAGCCGACCCACACCTTCACCGGCGGAGAAGACCGCCTTGAACAGCGGGAGCAGTTGTACTGGGGAGGGCGGATCCATGTCGTTGGGGGGCGGATCCACACCGGCGCAGGGCGGAAGCCTACGAGCCAGCCCCGAGTGAGAGCCCCCGAGGACCCCGGGAGGTAGGTGGTGGTGGCGGCGACAACACCCGAGTGAGAGCCCCCGAGCGCCCCAGCGGTGACAGCCCGGTGAAGCCTGGCGCCAGCGCCTGGGACCATGCAGATCCAGAGCTGCTGTGAGCGCAAAAGGTAGGATCTTGCGGCGGTGGGTCGGTGGAGCGCCGCGCTGCCGGCAGCCAGCCCCGCCATGGGGTGTAGCGCCGCCGGCCACGTGCTCCGCCACTAAGAGGCGCGTCGTGTGCCGAGGTGCCGGCCGCCAGGCCCCCACCGCGGTTCGCCGCGCCGCCGACCTCCGTGCCCCGCCAACGAGAGGTGCGCCGGCAGCTGCCGAGCCCCTGCTGCGGGAGACGACTCGGGAGGCCGCAGAACCTCGAGCTGCCGCCTCCTTCCCCTTCCCTTCAAACGCACCGACGATTAGCTGCTTCGACCCGGGAGACCTCAGATCCGGGCCCAAAGAGGATGGATCCGGCATTGGGAGGTGCGGATCTGACGACCGGAGGGCCGGAGTAGCCTCGCCGACAACGAAGGAGAAGGGAGCGACCTAGGTGTGTGGTTGGGAGAGAAGAGAGGAAGGGAGGGAAAGAAGGGGAGAGGGAACGCGAGCAGCACCGGCTTCGGGCCGCCGGCGGCCGGTCGGCCGTCAGCCTAGGGTTAGGAGGATGCAGCGGAGGGCTGGATGTATCGCCCCCAAGCCGCTTTTGAGAGCGACGTGAGGGCCTTGGGTTTTCTCTCAAGGCCCGGTGCTCGTGGAATGGCGCGTGTCAAATGAATGCATGATCTGCTCCTGTGCACTGGGTAAATCAAACTAATCTACCTATATATATGAACACCACAGACATGATCTTTATATAGGCTGCTGATCGTTGCGTAGACAAGATCATGGATGCAAGCTTCATTGTTGGTCTCGCTCCGTGCATGCATATGCATGGTGCTCGGCTGGCCCTACTTAGCTTCGAGCAAGCTAGTCGTGGGTGGCACAGATGTGCATCCCAACTTGCCTACATGAATCCTTGTACATTCTCCTTGGACACATGACTGCTCGCCACTTCGCATTGGGCGGTGGGCTCTTTTACAGCCTTTAGCACTGGAGCTCAGAGATTGATCGATGGCCTACATGTATCCTCCGTGGTGGAATGCACTACTTCGATCTTAATTAGTAGGCCTTTAACTTCAAGGACCCTACTAGAACATCGACACGATTTCTAATACTTGATCATCCACAATTAGTCCATGTATCCGTGTCGCATTACCAAAGATATTTTGTAGAAGCAAGTTAATTATTAAATTGTCCATCAGCCCATGCGGAGGCACGGGCTAATATTTTTAAAAGCTATTGTATTTTAAAATTATTTAGAAATTAAACTTGTACTAATTAATAATCAAAACTCTTTACCTACTACTCTCCCATTTTTAAATACTTCAATATAATACTCGTATAGACGTGTACTTATGTTTGTCTAGTTGTGGTTGAAGAGTAATTACTCTATACACTTTTTCATCCACATCCAATCTCTTTTATTTTGTATTGCACCTCCATACATTGTGTTTAGTATAAAAATCAATATTTTTTGTCACTTCCTCCCGTACATGTATAACTAGTCTACATGGTGACACTCATCATGCGTATATACCTTAACTTAGTATTGTTATATTAACAATAACATAAATAAGTAATTTAGAATCATATATTAGTTTACTTTTAAACATTTCTATATGATGCACATTAAGATAATTAGATTAAGATTTAAGAGTTTACTTTAGGTTATTTTTGATACGACATAGTGGGTAACTTAGATACAAATTTAGAATGGTCTTTTAAGCAATGCTTTATAATGATATGCATGCGTAAATTGGATGAATATTATGGGATTACTTTAGATTATTTTTTATAATGACAAAGCTCAAGGGTTTATTTTTAAATTATGGTGGGTAACTTATAAAATTACTGAGCTATGTCATTATAAAACATATTTTTGAGCTCAGTAGCAATGTGGTCTTATAAAATTACTTTAGTTTATTTTTCATAATGACAGAGCTCAGTAGCAATGTGGCCTCATTTTTCTTTCCATTGGAGAGCTCAAGGGTTTATTTTAGAATTATGGTGGGTAATTTTTTAGAAAATAATATAGACCAGTGACTATGATTATTAGAGTTTACATGATTGATGTTGGGTGTTTCTAAGTTTTGTGAGAATTTTTAGGTTTGTCTTTTTTCTAGCATGTTTTGTGAGAACTAATGCAGAGTCTCCAATGGAACTACAAAACTATTACCTTGAGCTACCTCTCATTTGTTAAATATTCGAACACAATACTTGCATAGATATATAGTTATTATCTTCATTCGATTGTGATTGATTTTAGTTAGTAATTAGTCTATAACATTTTTATCCACGTTTATAATCTTTAACTTTTCACTTCATATTGTAGGTATGTGCTTGAATTTGTTCAAAAGTTATGTATCTAGAAAAGCCAAAGCAAATAGTAATTTGGGATGAATGGAGTATAATTTCAACACATAAATCTATATTCTCAACATTTTCACTATATCTTTATAAATGGTGACACACATCACATTTATATACCTTAATTGTTATACCATATACTAATAGTGTAAGAAATAGACGGTTTAGAATCATATATTGGTGTATATTTATAATTAAGATGATTTGGGTTCAAATGTATAGTTACCTCATGTTATTTTTAATAATGGCATATGTGGGTAATATAGATGCAAATTTAAGAGGTTACTTTAGGTTATTTTTAAGTATTAGTGGTGGGCGATTGGGTTGCAAATTTAGGGGTTATTTTAAATATTGTTTATAATGGCATAAGTGGATAATTTTGATGAAGATTAGGGGTTACTTTAGTTTATTTTATGTAATGGCAGAGGTGTGTAATTTAGATATAGATTTACGGGGTTACTTTAGGCTATTTTCATAATGAGTAATTTTTTAAAAAAACATAATAGATCCAATGGCTATGATGATTCTGAGTCTATGATGGCTAGATGTTTTACTTTTTTGGGAGAATTTCTCTCTTTTTCTAGAGTGTTCACCTAGAATCCTAGGTGGCTTCACCTGGTGGCTTCAAAAGGAGCCTCAATTAGCAATAGTAAAATGGCATAGTCCACTGGGAATCAAAGTTACATCTATTATCAAAAAAGGACTCGTTATACCAATGTCAAATATGAAAGCTATAGCGGTCGGACCCTTTTGTTGCCTCCGCGAGGACCGATAACGACCATACATACAATGGGAACACATATCAATGTCATCGAAGAAGGAAGAAACGGGCTGAATGGAGATTCACAACTTAAAATTCTGTCCAAGATATGCGTACACATGTGGCTGTGCCGAACCGAAGTCAGCGTAGTACCAAGCCGTATCATTATGTGCGCGCCTGCCCGCTGATCACCCACTGATCTACAGTCTACATGCTTGTCATTTGTCAATGGCGTGCATGATGACTCCCGATCCAAACCTTTTTGTCATCCCACCTATCGAACCGCGATTGGCTCTCGCTTAATAACTGACAGGTCGTACAAAATGGAAAGCAGATGCTGCATCCTGCTGGTAGGGTTTTGTGTGGTATTTGTCATATTTCCACCCTACCTTCTCTTGCACCTTTCTCTGCTTTTCACTCTTTAACATATCAGCTAATAAGGTCTTTTTCTTTTCCTTCCTTTTTCTTTTCTCTCTAGCTAGCTAGGGTGCCTAGTCTATTTCTGCTCTGTTATAAAACTCACGTTAGTCTTGCATGATTTTAGACTTTTTTAATTTTATGATAATGGTAAAAACAAACAAACAAATAAATATGGTGGGAGTGAATGATCGAACCGGGGGTCAGATCAAAAACCTTGTCTCACTTTTGCTGCTTCTTCATTCGTTTCAGTTGAGCCATCTGTGTCCATGGGAGAAGTCCTGGTGCGTGTGCAAGTGGCCAGTTATCACGTATGCTATTCTGACGGGTAAATATCTCAGCTGTCAGTTCTGCTACCCTAACTTGCAGCGTTCCGTCGTGCTGACGAAGAAAATGCTGCAGGCTGCACTGCACTGCGCATATAATTCCTTTCCCCGTCGGAACCTGTCGCTGTTCAACCAAACCTTTCTGCATGCATGCCTGCACCGTCATCAGCTCGCCTCTCGTCGTCCTCACTAATGGAATCGGGTATCAGATTATATTCTTGGGTTTGGGTAGTGTATATGGTATATAGTGCTGCTTCAGGCTCATCCGTCAATGATATATCAATCACATGTAAAAGAAATTCAGGGAATTCAGTTCGGTTTTATCAGACCATCGTCCATTCATGATGGATGATACATGCATGCACGTACAGCATCGACTTGAGAGACATGAACATGTATGCAGCAATGGAACCAGCTCAATCAGTCAGTTCGGTATGGTAGCTAGAAATTAAAAGCGGATAGCAAGCTGCTAGAGGCTAGGCTAGCTAATTTCGTGTTTTGATTTTGACTGTGTGCGGTCGCAAAGGCTGGAGAAATCTATCCATTTCCTAAAAAGCTAATTTCGTGTTTAGAATACTCGCATGTTTTCGACTTGTTACCGCATCATCCTCAGAGCTCTTTTACGGTGCATTATACTAAGCTATACTAATGTTCGAAAAGGACTAGTATAAAAACATCCGATGGTTGAGATTAATTGTATACTGCTAAAAATTTCACCAGGGGTATGGGTAGTATACATGATATATTATGGGAAAAAAGAATAGGAATGGCATCTATCTAATTTTAATTATTTTCGTCATGGCCCTACCCATACCCAAATAGAGCCCGGCCCACATCCATCTATGATTTCGGATCTTATCCATCCTATCGATCCAATGCACCGGCGTTTCGTTTCTGTCGCGTGTGGACGGATGGGCGGAGGCACCATTCCGAGCGGCTGGAGAGAACGGGTGACCGAGGACGGCGCGCATTCCATGAGGCTTTGTGCTGCTAGTATAGATATGGTCAGAGGCCATCTTTCGATGCAAACATCATGTACTGAAGTTTATTTGGTTAAACTGCCACAAGGTTGCCAAGAGGGGAGATTGGGTTGTGCAAATTAAATGACTCAAATACAAAGTGTGTACCATTATTTCGTAAAATTTCGTGCAACATGACCGCATCAGTTAAATTGGGGTTTCTAAGACGAAAGCTGGTGAGCAAATGTACACAAGAACATGTGACTGAAGCCAGGGCTATGGCATCAAACATGGCGAGTAGTGCAGCGCAGCCTCTTTTACTATCTTCCTCTTCTTTGGGACAAGAGGATGGACGTGGAGGTGCTGGATCAGGCCGTCACAAACCCGAACTCGGCACGCGAGGAATGAATGGCGCCACCGCCTTCCGTCCGGACATGAGCGACCTGATCCCTCTCAACGCCGTTGTTTCCCCGAGGTGGGTGTGGAAGCGCTCGTGCTCCGGGACAAGCCCTGGTGCGGCAGGCAGCCGGGCAGGAGAGGCACGTTGCGCCAAGGTAGATCGCCGGTGACGCGCCCTGCTACAGCGGCGGACGGGCAGGGACCGGACGACCGGGCATTGGCGGTATGGTGCGCCAGGCACGCGCATGGTGCACCGTGGAAAAGATCGGGAGAGCCGGCCGTGGGCGGCGGTCTGGACTTCGCAAGGCAGATCGGGAAAAAAAACTAATCGAACCTTAATTAATAATTTTAATAGTAGTTACTATATTACTCTTACTAATGGATGCTATATACCACTAAGTGGTAGTATAATGCACCGTAAAAGAGCTCCATCATTATAGCTCCTCGTCTCTTTGTCCTAGCTAGTATACGCCATCCTATGTTTAATTTTAACCTCTACATAGAATAGAACAGTGAAGGCGTGAAGCATAAGCATGCATGCATTGCTGGAATGGATGGATGCCACCACCACTTCGCTAGCGGGGCCTGGATAATGTATCGTGGATCACTCTCGGATTCGGATACGGGATACCACCCAAAGCTGCAAGTAGCAGCTAGCAGCTAGCTCTGCATGCATGTGCATGGCGTCCTATGTGCTCTGAATCTGATCGATCGGTTAGGTCACTCTGCAGGGAGTGGGAGATCAATAACACCATCCAGCTAGGCAGCTAGCACTATCCACGCACAGCCGACATGATCTTTACGCACAGCCGGACAGGCCGGTAAAGATCTTGGTTCTTGATCGATAATGGATCGATTGCTGACGAGGCCGGCTTCGTGGCCCATTCATGTACATATATCCTGATTCCCGAGTGTCGATATGCTACGCGTGTCCATGACCATGTAGTTTGTATACTGCATATGCTGCTGAATATACCCCAGAATAAATTCGAGTTTTCCCTTAAAAATTAGGAAGATACAACTAAAGATAAGGGCACGAGATTTAGTTCGTGTAATTAGCATGGTGTGTAGATGAAATGGGTGTGACGAACTTTGAAGGTACGATCATATACGGACGGAGACCTTCGTCAACAACGGGTGGGTGTTCAGTAACAGGATTTGTGCTTAAACAGTACCCTTTTGTAAACATTATTCTACTGTTTGTTGCTATTTTTGTAGCTATTAGCTGAGACTTGCAATAATGAATGATTAAGTGCATGTCTTAGAGAAAGAGAGGCCAGGATAAAGACGATTTCTTTGTCTAAAAAGGTAGGAATAGAGAGAAGGTTATATGTTACTCATTGCGCTCCAAATTGTAAATCGTTTTAGCTTTTTATGTATATAGTTTTTAACTTTTTGCTACGTACTTAGATATACATTTTGTGTCTAGATATATAAATAAAAACTATGTATCTAGAAAACATTTCAGAACAAAGGGAATATGAACAGAGGGAATATGGTACTAGAGACTAATTTAAAATTTCCTCCTCGGGTCGCAATGCTAACAATCGATGTTTTGTATAGTAACCACACCTTTATTTTATATTAGGATATACTTATAAATCTAATAAACTTATGATCGTAATAAGCAAGTCTTTTCCTGAATATATAACTTTCATGTTTCAAAACTAAATATACTATTAGTTATTTATTGATAGTCATTTTTTCAAAAAAAATGTAGCCAGATCTTCATCCAAGACCAACATGGAGAATCGAAGTTTGTGCATGTTACAGACGCATGGCAGACATCAAGCAATAATGCATTGTACTATACACAAATGAGATTTCTAGCTAAGGTTCCTTGGTGGCAAAAGGAACGATGGTCATTTTTCGTGGAGGAATAGCTATTAAATTAATCTTTCGATTCCCATGTAAAATAAAAGAGAGAGAGCACATGCATCAGCCAGCTACGCTGAACATTGGAACATTTACACTGTTGCAGATTATACAGTCAGCTACAGCAATTGTGCTTGCTGTTTCCCCCACAACATAATTCCAGAAAAATGCGATTCCCCGCGTACTCGCATGATCGATGATCTTCTCCAGAAAATGCAAAAACCCTGGAGATAAGATTTGCATGTCGTGTTGGAAAATTTGGAATTAATAATCCTGGATTCCCACTCCGTAGCAAGAGCGGATCAGTTCTCTTTCTCATATTCGTCAGTAGCTGTAGCTCTCTGTCCCTAAAAGTGGAGCTCCGTCTGTCGAGCGACTGATGAGTGAGTGGGTTCTGATATGCTCCGAACAATCTGATGTTTCAGGAAGCGTCGTGAGCTGAAGCATTGCAATGCCCTCGTCTCTTTTTTTGCATAATTCGCATATATATACGCAGGTGTTAATCCAATCCACGCAGAGCGCGTGGGTTCGGCGTAGATGCTGCAAGCGATGTATAATATAATTAAGCTCCGTTTTGGCATATGGTCGTAGTTAGTGAAAGCTCTTATTTATTTCCAGATCTGGATGCCATCGTTAGACGTCAATTAGGTCTTGCACATCGTAGGGATCTTGATGACGAGGGCGAAAAAAGATAATTTCCGTCAAGGATTAAGGGTGTGTTTGGAACTACTCCACCTCATGAAAAACAGCTTCACTTCACCAACTTCATTTTTTTTCAACTCCACTCCACCAACTCTAGAAAATTATGGAGTTGTTGTACGTGTTTATCTAGTTGCAGTGCTCCAGCTCCAAAAACATGAAGACTTGCTATGAATAGTCTATTTTACCCTTTGTGAATGGATCCACACGTCAATCTCTTCTCTTTTCTCCCTCTTCTCTTCTTCCTCTTCTTTTTTTCCCTAACCCTTCCAACCCGCACCACCCGTGCCATGTCCGACCCTCTCGCCGGAGCTCGCCTCTCTGACCACCGCCGACCACCCCAAGCCTCCCGTCACCCTGCTACCCTATTTTCATCCCACCCAATGGCCTACCCCACTCGGTCGCTCCAACCTTCGACGTGGAATCTGCATCGCCGTCGGAATTGACGTTTCGATTCAGAGAGAGACGGTCGTAGCTTGCCTAATTTTTTAAGGAATCGGTGACGAAATTGATGAAATCGACAGATAGATGGACCTATAAGAACATCACACAGTCACAGCTTGCCTGAATTGATGGTCAAGACCTGCGACAGCGCAAGACCAGGACAACCAAGCCTGTGGTGGCACCTGGAATGCCGCCTGCACAAGTGTGAAGTCGCACATGAGGTCGGAGCCTCGGAGGAGCAACGCTCCAGACTCTCACCGGGTAGGCATGCTGTGGATACTCGCCTTCCTTTCTTATTCTTGATTTTGATTTCTTTTTCTGCTCAGATTTGGGGAGGAATAAGCTATGGTTACTTTGCGCGAGTCAATGGAGAAGATGCTGGAGACCTGCAAAGGACAGAAGACGGAGCCCCTGCTACTGACCAGCGCGGCGGTGGCGCTTGCAGCACCAGCGCGGCAGCCCTGTCGCCCCTACGACCGGCCACAAGCAGCGGCACTGCGCGTCTCGGCTAGCTGCGGCAGCGTAGCCCAGTGCCTGCAGCCCCGGCGCGGCATGGAACGCGGCGACGGCGGTTGCAGTCTCAGCATCCATTTTCGCCGGAGATTGGGGCCGGCGGTGCCCAATCCGCAGGTGGCAGCACTAGTCTGAGGAGGGGGCGATGGGAGAACAACGCTAATTTGTTTTGTTTAGCGAATCGACACGTGTGTAATCAGTGGCATGGTGATTAATTACCCCACAGCTCCATGAAAAGTTATCAAACATGAATTTTATGAGCACCCCTTGAGGTACTTCAGAAAAATCTTGGAGTTGCCCTCTAGATCTACCTTTTTTTTAGTTGGGATTGTTGGAGCTGTAGGTATTTGGTAAGATGGTTTGGAAGCGGAGTTGAAAAAATTGGATCGGAGCAGTCCCAAACACGCTCTAAGATTCCCCAGCCACGCACTACAGCGTAAAACCGCCATACGAGAAGATAAACTAACCATATTTGTGATGGAACATGCCCAGCTTAAAATACCTTTCGGATTGACAAGGCAATCAGTTTACTTTTGCCCTACTATTCCACGTAGACTGAATCTAATCTCCACATTTCTGAAAAGCCAAATGACAGTACATCAACAACAAAGCCTTCCAAGCAAATTGTGGTAGCCTGATGCATTAAACAATACTCCCTCCGTCCTTAGGTCGTTTGACTTTATAAGATCCATACATTTTGCTGTGCACTTAGATATACATTGTGTCAAGATATATAGTAAAATCTATATATCTAAAAAAATCAAAACGATTTATAATTTAGGATGGAGGGAGTAATATTTTGTAATGAACGGAGGGAGTAATATTTTGTAACGAACAACGACATTCTGTTGCATAAAAGATCAAATGTCCTCCGTTGCAGTTTACTCGAAATCACAATGTAGACTGTAGTAAAACCAACCGATCATTGTGTGATTGAGAAACAAAATCCAACCGGCGGCTGTTTAAGCAATGGCCCAGTAGCTGGAACTAGCGGCCCGGTAGCCTCGTTTGGGCCGAGTGAGAGATAGTACCAAGCTACTGGGCCTACTTGACGGAGAGCTGGACCGGAAAACCTATCCATTTTTCGCGAGGTAGGAAATTGAACATTCTCGTACTTGAGATTCGTGCAAGTAATGATCTCCATCAGATCTATATCAAACCTCCCTCCCCTGCCTACGCCACCGCCCCCGTGCGGGCCCTGCTGCCACCTCCTCCCTTTCCTCCCCTACTTGCGCTGCTACCCCCACCTAGTGCATCACCCTGCCGCCCACCCCTTCCTCCCCTGCCGTCACCGCGGCCAGTCGGTGCGCCTCCCGACGCCGCCACCCTTGCTGGCCGCCGCAGCCGGAGAAGAAGGTTGGATTCAACTTTTTTTAAAAAAAAATGTTGGTGCAACTTTTTTGAAAAATGTTGGATTCAATTTTTTCTAAAGAAATGTTGGCTCAACTTTTTTGGAATAAATGTTGGTTCAACTTTTTGAAAAAAATATTGGTTCAACTTTTTATCTAATATTTTTTCAGTGGACCATCATCAAATAGGAGGGTTAGGGAAAAAAGGTGAGGAAAAAAAAGATAAGGTTGAGATGAATCTTGATGGGTCGGAAGTTTCAACTCCTTTCTATTCCTGTCTTTCTATTCCTGTCTATCTTCCGCAAGATAGATAGGAGCCCCCGAGCTGGACTAGCCCGCCTGCCTGAAAATGGGGAGGAAAAGAAAATAAAACCGCATCAATCCGCATGCAACTGAGTTGAGTTCAGTTTGCTGGCGAGATTGGACTGGAGAGCAGCGAAAGAAGAGGCGCAGAGAAAGGAAAATCGTTGTGTGGATCTTAGACCCGCGCAAGTAGCTAACTCATCGCTTGCCCGGTCAGTATCCATCAACCAGCCCCAGCAACCTCCGGCTCGGCTACCCTATTCCTCCGCACTGTCCATGGCTCCATGCATCCAATCTTCAGCCGATGAGCTAGCTGCCCGCCAACCTAAATCCATCCCTGCTGAATCCATGGCTCTATAAATTAAGCAGGGCATTCTTCACTCCTCCTCCCGTATCAGTCTGCAGAGTGCAGAGGAGTCCATCCTCACTTCAGCCGCTGCATCTCTGATCGATCTTGCCTGCATCTGAGTTCAGGTCAGCATCCTTGGACATGACGACCTACTCGTCGTTCTCCAATGATCGGTAGGTGCTCGATCTTCAGTTCCTGGGTGACCTTTCGGTAGGATCGAACGATCGATGCGTCCTGATCTGTTTGTCTGAGTTCAGGCCAGTCGGAGACGGGCGGAATAGCGCGGCCGCCGAAGCCGCCGCCGCCGGAGGAGGAGGAGGAGCGTGGCCGTCGCCGTCGGCGGAGGACGCGATGGGTTTCGTGCAGATGGTGAAGGAGGCGTTCAAGGACCGGCAGCCGGACAAGTACCACCTCTTCCTCCGCGTCATGGACGACTTCCGGAGCCAGCGGATTGGCGTCGCCGAGGTGGCGTCCACCGCCGCCGCCCTGTTCCGGGACAGGCCCGACCTGGCGCTGAGTTTCAACGCCTTCCTGCCCAAGGGCCACAGGATCCAGCTCGGGATCGACGACCTCGCCGCCTACTTCATCCGGGACATGAACCTGGATGACGACGACGGCGGCGGCGATGATGGCCACTGACCCCGTATCCGTACATCGATGCGTGACTGTGTCGGCGTGTACCCACCGCACACATCATCATCTGCATGGTTTTTCATGTCCCTTTTTTTCTTCTTCTTGCTACCTAATTGTACTCGCCGACGTCACCATCACATGTATATATTGTGGCCACTGTCGATGCTAGTTTTTTTTTATCATCAGGTAAAGGTTTAAAATTATTTTTTTCTCTCCAGAATTGCCAATGCAAGAACAAAAAAATATGTCAAATTTGCCCCTCTTTGTTTGTTCTTTTATGAAGCAAATCCACCATTATCAGGTCCATCTGCCTTGAGTGAACCCTAACACGAAACCATGATGCAGAGATCTCCGGTATCAAACTCTACTGGAATTTAATCAGAATTTCAATTGCCTGATGTTTAGCAATTCGGGAAAAAAAAGGGTAAAAAACAAAGGAACAAGACGAAACATCATTGTGGGCCACATTGAATCTGAACCCCGTTGTGGGCTTGGGCCATGATATTACGTGTCCCAGTCACGAACTTCGAGGAGCAGCTACCGGGCCGCCACTCCGCCAGGCAGGATCCGGGTGACCCGCTCCTAACTCTTCGTTGACCTCCCATATGATAAGGATGGCCGCAACACACGAACACCACCCACCTACCACTCCTCTCGTCTGACAGGAGGGCCTCGGGCGCCGACCGCAACGTATAGGCCCACATGTCATGCATGGAAATCACTTTATGCACGTGCGCTGCGTCGAAGGATGCCTCACCGCTTCGTCTTCCCTTTCCCCTCTCCCCTCTCAACACCACCACACCACACCACCGCCGTTCGAATATTCCAAGCTTGCGATTGCGCGAGGAGGAGGAGGAGGAGGAGGGGAGCGGAGCGGAGCGCGGCGGAACCCTAATTGCCTCCTTCGACTGCTAACAGGTGCGCCGCTTCCTTCTCGTCTTTCCCATCCCTGCCTGTTCATCCTTTAAATACGGGCATTCTAGCTGTTGCGGTTGCGGGCTGCTGCGCCCGCCGATTCGAGGTGCGTTTCCTGCCGCTCTGCCGCGATGTTTCCTTCCACTGCCTTATGCTTGGCTCAAGCTAGGTTACAATCGTTGGCATTTGGTTAATAGTTTCGTGAGGTAGTTCCGCATTTTGGTTCAAGCTAACTGCCAGCTGTTGCGCCAAGCCTTATCCAGTCGTGCTTGTGTTGCGATTGGGAATGTATATCCTGCGCCTTTTGGATCGTACTCCAAATACATTTCGATGGAACGGCCGTTCTTCGGCAGTTGTGAAAGCAGGGCGTTGCAATCATTATTATCGTGATTTAGTCCCTGCCGCTGCTCTATTGTTTCAACATTCAGAATTACGCTACCTGCTTTAGTTGTTACCCTTTTTTAGCCTATTTTCGTTTCAGATTACGGCAGTCGTGTAATTGAGTTTTTTTACTTGTTTCTTGACTTGTTCAAGACTGCTATTTGCTGGGTTTTTGTTCCTGTTCGGTATTGCGCACAGTTGATTGGTTCATCCTAACGAAATGACTTGGTTCACACGTTTTACCTAAGCATCTTTTCTGTTTCGAGAACAACACATGATTTTAGCACATGAAGTGAATGACCTCACATCATTATGGAAAGCAGGCATGGTTGGTGCTTTTGTTATTGTGTTTGGTGTTGCGGTTGGCATGTACTGAAATTCCACTCTAATATGGTGGCTTTGGCCAATCATATAAAAAACGTTGGTTGCAAGATTCATGGCGCTTCATGGTAGCTGCTGCTGTTCTTCTTTTCTATTGGCTGCAGTTCGGAGGCAAATAGTAGTGCAGTTGTTTGTTGGCCTTAGTTGAGACTGCTTGCTATCTGAGAATGGATGCGGTAATATTCCTTCAATGGTGGTAATTGCTTCTTCTTTTGCAGCTCAGAGGCAAGGGAGGAGTTACAATGCCTAGAGCAAATGAGATGTTCAGGGCAGATTCAAGAATGATGGTGGCCTTTGGTGCCTTGACATCAAAACCCCAGCAGCTGACATTTGAAGATTCACTCAGATTTGTGAAGAAAGTGAAGGTGAGTTGAATGTTTCAAAAATATATGACTTGCCGTTACTTGATTTTCATCTGTGTGACCAGATTGCCAATCCTGCTTTACTGCCTTGTCTAATGAGTTGCCATGAACTGGCTGGTACCACCATGCACTTACAATTTAATACTGAGTCTTCTTGTCTCCTATTTTGATGTACACCGAGTGTCGAATTATCTAAAACCCATGTGATAGGAGGCACGCCCAGGTGATGTGTGCTCATGTGCTGTCATGGGCTTTCGGTTGGGCTGACTGGGCCTATTGGGCTAGGTTCATTAGGGTTAGGGTTGCTCAGGGGTCAATTAAGCCTCTCTATATAAGGAGAAGAGATGTATCAATTGAATCAAGCAAGAAGCAAATCAAGGTTAATAGGAGATCACTCACCCTATCCTTGCCTTGTGGTGCGGCTGCGGCCGATCGGCGAGGTTGCCCTGCAGCCCTGCTTGGGTTCAGGGCCATCCAGATCCATGTTCATGAGGTCCTGTAATAGGGCTTGCAAGCATTCCCTTTTGTGAGGTCCTGCGGATACGCAGTTTGTAGAATATAGAATGTACTGTACTCTGAAATTTCTTTGTTAGAAAAAATATTCTGAAATGTGGTTTTAAACTTGTAGCAGATAGCTACCCGCAGGATAACTTGCTAGCCCACTCTGCAGCTTTCAGAAAGTAATTACTGATTAGCCATTATGTAGCCTCTTAGCTCGTTACCTGGGAATTGCAACCAATGGTTCATAGTTTATCAAAAATATGTACACTGGAGCAACCCCCCAAAGTATACTAGCCGTCTGAAACAATTAGCTGGTAAAGAAAAGAGTGAGTAAAGAATACAAAGGCATGTTGGGAGGATACTACCAAAAGATCTTATTGACTGTATAACTCATTTCAAAACTTCTGCTGCAATCATTACTCATTAGGAACAGAACTGCAGGTTCACATGCTAATTTCAGACAACTTCTGGTAATATTGGATAAATTCTGAGTATATTTTTCTAGATTATTCTGTATCAGGGATTGTTTCTGCATTATGCAATCGGGACCTGATACCATAACTTATATCACCCTCCAAGTAGGATGCTTACATCTGAATGATGCTCTGTAGAGTTTGTGTGCAGCTATAGTTCTTACCTTCTTCTCTGTACTAGGTAACAGGTAATTCAGCTATTTGATTGGATAATAGATCTGACATTTATAGTTACTCATGCATTCTCTGATACTGGAACTGCTGTATGAACTATGGTCCTGATGCAATAAGATGGAACGGGGTGTATTGTCCCTGAAACTCTAAGAAAGCTTATGCTTCTCATGACCTTGTTTCTCAGGCCCGCGATTACATGTTGTATTTGTCACTATTTGACATTCTCGGAAGAATGGAACTGTCCCAGCTTGATGCCTACCAAGAGGTATGGATGCCATCCTCTCCTTCCTTGACACATTTTCTGAACTATGGGTGACCATTGCCTCCTTTTGTTCTCCAGTTACAGCTGCTATTTCGAAATCATCCAGATTTGTGTGAAGAGCTTGAGAAGTTCAGACCACCTGTGCGTATAAAGCACGCAACAAACAACATCTGGCCCTGGGTTATCGTGTGTGCCGTCCCATTGGTTGCAGTCAGCCTAATCCCGGCGCTTGGAAACCCAGTACTGTGGTTCGTTCAACAAACTATTGGCGAAAAGATGGCCACGTGATTGAAGCTCCAGTGCGGTACATACATATGTAGTTACCTCCAATTATTGGCCCCATCATGATCAAATTAATATAGTCTTTATATATATGTATATAGTTAGTTAGACTGGCATTGTGGAAGGAAATTGGTGTTCTTGGTGATCAAAGTATCACTTGCAAGAAATTTAGTCGGTACTTGCATTGGGGGGTGCAACCGTGCAAGCCTTACCTGAACATTACTCATCTCCATTTAGACTGGGTTTAAGTGCTAAATCAAACTTCCATGGCATCCCTCTGTTTCCTGCTATAACTAAGACAGGTGCTGTTGTTATGCTGTGAGTTATGGGTACGCCTCCTGCTCATTCCATCAATGGTATGATCAAACATGGACGTACATATGTGTATGTTGGATTCACACATGGAGAAATTCTGTTAAGCAGTGCCTGTGCAATGAGTTGTTAAGGAGTGCTGTATCGGATAACGGAATAAGTTGCCCTGTAAATGACTTGTGGGGCTCCATATATCAGAGTTGAACTTTCAGTCTGAACTATGGACTTCTTGTGATGCTGTGTCCTTCCGAGTGCAGCCAGTCTTGAGTGTATGAGATACTGTATCCTGGTCATTAGGCGTTGTTGCAAGGAGTAAATAGCCGTGTCAGAGGTAAACATGATCGAAGTGATATGGGTCAGTGAGATAAGATCGCGCTTCAGCATCTGCTTGGAGGCGTTGCGCGAGGTGGAGGCGGCGGCGGTCAATGGGGGCGTACCCGAGGAGCTGCCGGGCTGCGCGGACGCCTCCCACCGACGTGCTCGTTTTGTACCTGGACCCCGAACTCTGCACTTATATGCCGGATTTATGAGTGCATAGCCAGTAGCCCAGTACCAACACTCCAACAGTCAACCATGGCGTCTGCTTCATGCATGCCGTAGTTTACCTGGCGAACGCAAGCTGCTGTTCTTCTTGAGCTCCCAACAAATGTCATGTCCCTGAGGAGTGTTCATACCTGGGAGGGAGCAAAGTTTTTATTGGAAGATACAGGTCAAAGTCAGGGGAGTGACGCGCGCACAGATTTCATGGACGCGTCCGGGGTCCGGCTCCGGTGCACGCAGAGGCGCCAACACGCTACGTAAGGCGGCTCGGGGAGGAAGGACCGGACCGGACCGGACGACATGGTCCACGCCCTCGTCTGACCTCATCCCTGTTGCTCGGCTCGTTGTTACAGAGAGAGCTGGATGGGATAGGTCTACTGGTGACAGGGAAGAGGCGAGAAGGATAGCAAGCAGCCTTGCTCGCTGGGCGCTTCCGCAGGATTCCACTGAAATTCTCGCGTTCCAAAACAGGGTAGGGTTGCTAGCTACTGAAAGGCACTCTATGTTGCTGCCAAACCCTAGCGGTTAGTTGCATTGAGGACTCGTATAAAATAAAACAAAAATTAGGCCATGGAATATACTCTGTATGTGTATATCGTGGCGAAAGGGGAAATGGAAAAAAAGGCAGCCTTTAGGCCGTGCCTTAACCTTTTCCAGGATACGCGTCCTTAAATTAAACTATGTACAATTTGGTTTCAATTTAAAAATCATGTGCTACGCTGCTTTCAAAAAAAAAAATCATGTGCTACGCTAGCTACGGAGGCGATCGAATCCGGGGGACGCATTAGCGGTTGCACGACGTGCTCGTGCCTGAGTCTTACTACCTTGCAGTTTAGGAGAGCTAACCCGATCTCCAAGCGAGGAATTGCACCCACCGGAGCAAAATCTCCTTCGCCCGGTCGCCCCCCTGCCGCTTCTTTAACTAGTATATAGGAAACGTGCCGGCGGAGGTTTGTCAGGTCAACATGTTGTGTGCTCTGCCTGGTTCAGCAGCAGTCGCGCACTGAGCTTCGCGTTTGGTGCCTGATCTGATCAAAATGACGAACTGTGTACTCCCGTCCCTTAATATCTGTCGCCGTGGGAAGCGTGCTGGTCAAACTTTTTTAAGTTTAACTATATTTGTAGAAAATATTAGCAACATTTATATTTTTAAATAAATTTATTATGAAAGTAGATTCAACGATCTATCTAATGATACTAATTATGTACCATAAATATTAATATTGTTTATATATATTTGGTCAAAGTTGATTACATTTAAATTCTCGAGAACTGAGAACGACTGATAAAAAGGGACGGAGCGAGTAGTATCAGACATCAAATCAAAACGTGTACTATCAGTGTCAGGCTGTTAGCATTATCCAAGAACTCATATACCTTGCCATATGCATTTCAGTAACAAATGTTTTCATGTGTCCGGATGCAACCAGAGAGTAGAGTTTTTCAGTGTAGTTGGCACAAATTTTAGCCTCCAAAGAAGGCTGGGTATATTTGCTCCTTTTAAAAAAATTTATACACTGACTTTAAAAGAGGGCTAGTAGCGAACATGTGCTCGCTACTTCCTTAAGTAGAGATCAAGTTTGTGCTTTGTTACACTTCTTACCTAGTTGGCCGTTAACCAACAGCAAAGAATGGAGCTTTTCAAAAGTTTGTATAGAAGCGCTCACGATTTTTGCTATCTGGATGAAAGATTGCCAATGGTCACCTCTAAAAGTTTGCTAGGTAGAGAGAAGAATGATGGTTGGAGAGCTACAAAATCGGTGGGAGGAGATGACGTGTGGAGAAAGGACATAAGTCAATACAAGTGGAGATAAGTTAAGGAACAAACACGAATGATAAAACTAGCAGAGGTGAGCGAATGAAAACAACATTAAGAAAGGGAGAAAAAGAGGTAAGTGAGTTTAGTAGGGTAAATCCAAATACCTCAGTTCAGCAGATTATTCAATACTAACATAAATAATATTTTTATTTGGTTTATGTACATGTTATTAGGCCAATCTAGTTACCCTTAAATGTTACCCTAGTCGATTTGCTTCCCGACATCTCCGAGCAAAACCCTATCATGACACTAAGGACATGACCACGTATATGTGTAAAAGCAAAGCTGATATCAGTTTGTGTCAAAACTAGGCTCCATTGTATGTTTCTATTTTGATCGATTTGGTTTGGTGACTTTGTGCTCCATCATGCTACTTACTTGTTAGCCGCTAAAAAAGAAACAGACAAAGTTTTTAAAATATTTGTATAAAAGCGCTTACAACATTTCCATCTGGATGAAAGATTGTTAATGACCACTTCTTAAAGTTTGTCGTGCAGTGAGAGGAATGACGGTCGGAGAGCATACAAAATCAATGGGGGAGAAAGGACACGTGCCAGTAGAAAAACGGAGGTGAGCTAAGGAACACGCATGAATGGAAAGAGTAACGGAGGTGAGCTAAGGAATACGTATGAATGGAAAGAGTAACGGAAGTGGGTAGACAAAAACGACACCGACAAAAGGGAGAAAAAGTGGCAGGTGAGTGTAAGCAAGGTGAATCAAATACGTCAATTCAACATATTATTTAGTGCTAGCATGGATAATCTTTCCATTCAGTTTTAGGTGGATGTTGTTAGGTAAATCGTAGTTACCCATACAATGTTACCCTACTCGTTAGTTGCTAAAAAAAGAAACATACAAGACTTTTAAGAGATCTGTATAAAAGCGTTTACAACATTGCCATTTGGATGAAAGATTGTCAATGACCGCTCCCAAAAGTTTGTCGCATAGTGAGAGAAATGGCGGTCGGAGAGCATACGAAATCAGTGGGAGAAGATTACGTGGGGGGAGAAAGGACACGTGCCAGTAGAAACGGAGGTGAGCTAAGGAACACGCACAAACGGAAAAGAGTAATGGAAGTGGGTAGGAAAAACGACACCAACAAAGGGAGGAGAAAGAGAGGCGGTGAGTATAAGCCAGGCGAATCCAAATACCTTAATTCAATTCAATTCAATGTATTATTTAATACTATCACATATATTTTTTCTGTTTGGTTTTACGTGCATGTTATAAGGCAAATTATAGTTACCCATGCTATGTTACCCTATTCGGTCCTTTGCTTGCGGACGTCTCCAAGCAAACTTTTTACTCACCGCTGTGTTCGTACTTCATACCAATAGCAATCTCCGTAATTCCATATTAGCGGCCACACCATGCGTATACATCTTTTGCAACTTTGTTACTAACGGAAGCCAACACCCATGTATTTTGTTAGCAACTTAGCATTTCTTACCAAAAGAAAAATAAAATCGAAATGGAATGAAAATACACCACACAAAACCACGGCGCTCTCCCTGCGTCTCTCTCGTGGTTAGGTTAACCTGCAGCGCGTGCCGGGACGCGCGTCCCGGCCCGGTCGTACCCCCGCTGACATGTGGCCCCGTTGCGCGCTAATCCCTTCCCGACCCCCTTCTCTAATCCGCGCGTAGCCCGCACAGCCACCGCCACGCCGCCCCGAAATTTTCCCGGGGGGGGTATCCGCACCCGCTGCTACCGGCGCGTGTGTTACCCGCAGCACAAGCCAACCCCCCCCGACCCGGACCCGGTGAGCTCACCGCCCTTCTAAGCACGGCCCACCCCGGCCGCGTCCATCGCCGCCGTCCACGTGGCCCTTATCTCGGATCCGGCGGCGGCCGGCGGCGCAACAACGGCCGCGGGCTGCGTCCCCTCCGCGATAGGTTTACTTAGCGGAGCCCTCACCCCCATTTCTCTCTCTACCCCCCTCCGACCCCGAGCCCGAGCCGTTCCCTTTCGTTTCGTTCTCGCTCGCTCGCCCCCCTTTTCTCCCTCGCGTCTCTGGCGATTAGCTCCCGCCGCCTCGTGCTGTCCAGGCGCGGCGTCCGGCGAGGGTTGGAGGGTGGTCGCGGCCGGCAGATCCGGCGTCGGCGGCGGCCGGCGTGCTCCGGGGTGAGATCGGCGGCGGCGGCGGCGGCGGCGGTGGAGAATAAGGGGGGTTGCTGCTCGAGGGAGGAATCGGCTCGCGCGCGTGGGTGAGGAGGAGGGCGTGGAGGTGGAGGAGCAGGGAGGCCGGTGCATGGGGGCATGAAGCGCGGCGCCAGGGACGACGCGCTCATGGGGTCACAGCTCAAGCGACCCAACCTCGCCCGATCCGATCCGTGAGTCGCCGACTCTCCGGCCCGCCTCGCTACGGTTCCTCGCCGGCGCCGCCGCGCTCGCTTCTGTGTTTTTTTTTTGTTTCTGTTGCGCGTTTGATTCTCGTTTTTGGGTTGCCGTCCTGCTGCGTGGGGTCGGCGAGCGAGGGAGAATATTTGAATCTGCCGGGCGAATTCGGGGTTTGTCTGGGATTTGTTTGATTTTTTTCGCTGATTTCGTGGCTGTTTGCCCCAATTTGAAGTCTAGGCTGTAAAAATGTTTATTTTTGCGGTTTTTGCCCCCCTACGGTTCTATCCTGTGGTCCAACGGTCCGGTTTTCTCCTTTCGCAGGGCGGCACAGCCGCAGCACATGCCTCTGCCCGGTTCAGCGTCGGCGGCCGCGCCGCCGCCTCAGGCTGGTGCTGCTCCACCAGCGCAGTCGCAGCAGGCGGCGGGTGCTGCCTCGGCCAACCAGAAGCTGACGACCAACGACGCGCTCGTCTACCTCAAGGCCGTCAAGGATAAGTTCCAGGACAAGCGGGAGAAGTACGAGGAGTTCCTCGAGGTCATGCGGGACTTCAAGAGCGAGAGGTTGGTCCATGCTGCCAGCCTGCCTTTGGCCAATCCGATTCTAACCGTTTCCCATGTTCCCCTGGAGCTAAATATTTACGTTTCTACTCGTTAATCGTGCGGTGGTGAAACTGTCGGATGCAGGATCGACACCAATGGAGTGATTATACGTGTCAAAACCCTTTTCAACGGGTACCCTGAGCTGATCCTTGGGTTCAACGCCTTCCTGCCCAAGGGCTATGCGATCAAGCTACAGGAGGAGAAGAAGCCTGTAGATTTTGTGGAAGCAATCAATTTTGTGAACAAGATAAAGGTATTAATATATGTATACACATATAGGTTGATCTATCATGTACTGATGGTGTGATATGCGGCGAACTAGCGATTTATTGCAACATTGCTTTCCTTTCACAGAATCGGTTTCAGCATGATGAGCAAGTTTACAAGGCATTCTTGGACATTCTCAACATGTACCGCAAGGATAATAAGTCCATCCAAGACGTTTACCAGGAGGTACTATTTTCTCTTGCTGGTTTTTGCTTGTATGTCTATGCTTGCGCTAAAGTTTGTGAGTTTGCTTGTCATTTTTGGCAGGTTGCTCAGCTGTTCGCTGAACATAAAGATTTGCTTGAAGAATTCCAGCACTTCCTGCCTGATACCTCAGTGGCTCCACAAGCAGTGGCATCTTCAAGGGGTGGTTTGGTTAAGCGGGAGGACAGGGGCTCTCTAGTGCCTCCTGCCAATAGGACCCTTCACGGTGATAAGGTAGAAATGACGTGCAGTTTTGTGGATTCTACTTATTTTCAATTTAAAGGATAGTTAGCTTGCAGGAAGTAGGATAAAGCTGTGTCTTGGTTGTCGGTTAGCATTTTCTGTACTACTGCATCTAGACACCATCTCATAGCTCTTATGCTACAAAGATAGTTGACATGCCACCTTTTCTTTCTTTCTTTCTTCAGAGGGACAGAGCTTATCTGTCACATGCCGACCGTGACTTCAGTGTTGACCGTCCTGATGTGGAGCATGATCGCCAGAGAAGACGTCTTGATAAAGAAAAAGAACGGAAGGTTGAAAGGGATAGAAGAGATTATGAGAGAGAAGACAAGGATGGTGAACATGACAGCAGAGAGCTGGAGATTGGACAGCGTAAGCGAAAGCCTTTTCCAAGGAAGATGGAGGATACTGCAGGTGCTGAGACACACCAAGGAGGCCCCAGTGAGAATCATGGAATACATAGCATTTCTGCTTCATCGTACGACGATAAGGATGCGCTGAAGAGTAAGTCTTTTGGCATATTCCGAGTAGTTGCACATTATTTATGTTCGGTATGTTATATATGCTACTTCACATCCATCTTCATAGCACCATCCTTGAAAGTAAAAATGCAATTTGGGTGCTGCAGGACCTTAAAATATGCTGGATAGTAGATGTTAAAAACGATGCACAGACATATTTTGTTACTATATATGGCTGAATTGGGTTTGCTACTTTGCTTGAATATCATTGGTCTCTTATGCATGTCTGCAAAACCTACTTTGCTTGAATATCATTGGTCTTTTATGCATGTCTGCAAAACCTACTTTATGCTGTCATTTCTAATACTTACTACTTGGTCAAATTTAGCTGTTATGTACCATTAATATCTTCTGTACGTTTGGAGAAAATGGTTTGCTCTCTACTTGTTTTTTTACGCCCATGCTTTCTCTTGCAATATCAGGCGTATACACACACGAGTTCCATTTCTGTGAGAAAGTGAAGGAAAAGCTGGAGCATGATGCTTACCAGGAGTTTTTGAAATGTCTACACATCTACAGCCAAGAGATTATCACGAGAAGTGAACTGAAGAACTTGGTTGGTTTCTTATTTATTCACTCATCCATTCATTTGTTTACACTTAATATTTGATTTTTTTGCATCCCTTTACTAACTTCACTCAATAGTACTTGCATGAGTTTACTTAACAAAAGGTGAATCACGGATAAGTTACATTGGTTTGCAGGTGAATGATATACTCCAACATTATCCAGAACTTATGGAAGGGTTTAATGAATTCTTGGAGCATTGTGAAAATATAGGTAATTTATTACACAGTTCATAGATATTTATGATCATCTTGTAATATGGATGAATTCTTAAAGTTTTTGTACCTTGTTGCAGATGGATTTCTTGCTGGAGTCTTCAATAAAAGTATGTACTAGCTTGAAACTTTGCATAACAGTGTCCTAATTATTTCAAACTATCATGTTAACATTGATTATCTAATATGAAGGGCCAACTGCAAGAATTAAAACGGAGGATAAGGAGAAGGATAGAGAGCGGGATAGGGAGGACAGGGATAGAGATCGGGAAAAGGAAAGAGAAAAGGAAAGAGAGAGACTTGATAAAGGATCAACATTCAATTCAAAGGAAGGTGCTAGCCACAAACCGTCTATGTTCTCTGGCAAAGAGAAGTACAACCTGTCGAAACCGATTTCAGAGCTTGACCTCTCAAACTGTCAACGATGCACTCCCAGTTACCGTCTCCTACCTAAAAACGTAAGCTGATTCATATAATGTAGTTCTCTGTGTACTGTGTTTCATATAACACTTTTTTGTTCAATCATGTTTTCAGTATCCCATGCCCCCGGCCAGCAACAGGACTGATCTTGGAGCCTCTGTTCTTAATGATCACTGGGTATCAGTGACATCAGGAAGTGAAGATTATTCATTTAAGCACATGAGGAAGAATCAGTATGAAGAAAGCTTGTTTAGATGCGAGGATGACAGGTGCTGATTTATCTTTGCTATACGTAGATTAAACTTCATAGTTGTGGGCATATGAACTTTGAGGAGAACAGTCTTTCAGCATTCACATTAGCAAGGGCCTGTAGAGCTACCACCAATATTTAATATCCATGCTGTTGCTAGTGTTTTACATTTTTTATGTGAATATGCGTAAGTAGTAGTCCTATATTTTGGTGGAAAGAAATAAAAAGGAAGAAAAACCATTTGCTTAGTTGCTCGTACATGTGGTTTAATTAGTCAATGGTATTTATTTTATCTTTATCTTTTTAAGATGCATAGGCATAAACCATGCTCCTAAGGGGGGTTGGCTAACTGTTAATAGATGGCCCATATTGCATGCCATATTTTCCAAGTTTGACGCGTTGTGCATTGCATGCTTTTGTTTTTGAACCATTCTTAACTGAGTATTTGTTCATGTGCTGTATCTTTCCTTCTGTTGTTTCCTTATCTTTGCTCACATAATCTCATACCTTTTTCCTGACTACATGTGCTCTAAGTACTTGTTGTAAACTATTAACAAGAAATCAGTGCTAGTGGAAACCCCTGTATCTCTTGGCAGCAGTTGATTCCCAGAAAGCTTAATTTGTTAGCTTGTGACCAAAGTGGAAAACAGTTGTTCCTGCATGAATAAGTAATTAAGTATTAATTGGGTAGTTGAGCTGAAGTAGTTGTACCACTGAAGTTTGCCTTGCTGATGTATTTTTGTGAGCTTGATTATATTAAAACAGAAGCTATGTTTACAAATCTAGGTGTGCTGCATATGGCAGGCATGCGTATATTATCTTAAAATTATTCTCTGGAGTTACGCCATCTAACCAGCAAGGACTCAAAAACTTGACTACTAAATTTTACCTGTCCCGGCTGGTACGACCGTAACTGGCTGGTTCACCGTATTTTTGCCTCTAACCAGCATCATTTCACTTACGAATATTATTTGTTCTTTATAAGCTGTGTAAGTGTAGCTTATGCTGATTCAGTTCTTAACTGTGGTTTGAACTTGTTCTTAACTTCTTTTTTCAGGTTTGAGCTCGATATGCTGTTGGAATCAGTTAATGCTGCGACTAAGCGGGTTGAAGAGTTGATAGAAAAGATGCAAGACAACTCAGTAAAACCTGAGAGTCCTATACGCATTGATGAGCATTTAACTCGTAAGTATTTGTTCAGGAATATAGGTTAATAATATTTGGCGATGCTTGAACTGAATGGAGCTTGACTGGTATTGTGGGTTGTTGACGCATTGACAGCTTTGAACCTGAGGTGCATTGAGCGATTGTACGGTGATCATGGTCTGGATGTGATGGATGTTCTTCGCAAAAATGCTAGTGTTGCATTGCCAGTTATCCTAACTAGACTCAAACAAAAGCAGGAAGAGTGGTCAAGGTGCCGATCAGATTTCAACAAAGTTTGGGCCGAAATATATGCCAAGAATTACCACAAGTCACTTGACCATCGTAGTTTCTATTTCAAGCAGCAAGATACGAAGAACCTGAGTACAAAGTGTATGTAAAACTTTATTACATGTGAATGTTTCTTCTGGTTGTAGGTCCACCCTTGCCTGGTGCTAAACTATAATATTTTATTCTTTGTGTAGCTCTCCTGACGGAGATAAAAGAAATTAATGAGAAGAAAAGGAAGGAAGATGACGTACTCCTTGCCATCGCTGCTGGCAATAGGCGGCCTATAGTTCCCAATATATCATTTGAGTATGTAGACTCAGAAATCCATGAAGATCTACATAAGATCATCAAGTACTCCTGCGGCGAAGTCTGCAATTCTTCGGATCAATTAGATAAAGTGATGAGAATATGGACAACTTTTCTAGAGCCAATTTTGGGTGTTCAGCCTCGAACGCATGGTTCTGAGGATCCAGACCTAGTTAAGGCTAAGAGCCGAACAGCAAAAACTGGTCTTGCAAGTGTTGGGGAAAGTAATACTGGAGCAGGGATTGTTGCCAAACAAGGCAATGGCGATGAAAGTGAGCAAGGACCGTCATCCCGGGCTAGATTGGCAAATGGAGTTGCAACAGACACTCAAAATGGTTTCCACGATGCAGATCGAACTGCTCGTAGAGGTGAGGAACCATCAAACTCTGCATTAAATGGAAGACTGCACAGTGCTGCACCTGCCGCAGATGAAACACCTTCCATAAGTGCCCAAAACATGGCTTCTACCGAGCGATCCGCAGAGAATTTACCTGCTGTTAGGATCGAACAACAGAAGGCTAATTTGGAACTTACGCCAGGTTTGTTCTGCTGCTTCGATATTCTTTGTTGTTCATAACTTGGTTGGGTTTCATGTTGCCAGTTCTTATGGTTTGCATGGATTGCTAGGTGTGAATGCTTCTAAAAGTTCTCATGATGCAGTTGAGACGGCTGGTGAAGGCGGCAGGGGTGGCAATGAAACATTGCCTTCTGCGGAGGTACAAGATCTTTCATCAAACCATTTTTACTGTCCAGCTATGTCGCAATATAATTGGATATTTATGTATACATTCACTGCTTTCCTAAAAAAATGCATCCAGCAAACTCATTTAACTCATATTTCTATTTTTTTTTCTTTGACAGGGAGGGGAGACAGGGAGGCCGGGATCATCTGTAAATGGCACCAATGAAGGAAACAAAGGGCGCCTGAATAATGAAGGTTCTGCAGCCCATAATACTTCAAAAGTTGAAAGAGAAGAGGGTGAATTATCACCGAATGGAGATTTTGAAGAGGACCATTTTGTTCCTTTTGAAGATGGAGCATCTAAAGCAAAGGAAGGTTCCACAAGCAAACCGTTCCAGGGTAGGCCTGGGGAAGTGGTACCATCTTCTGAGGCAGCCGGCGAGAATGATGCTGATGCTGATGATGAAGGCGAGGAAAGTGCTCAGAGGTCTACTGAGGACAGTGAAAATGCCTCAGAGGCTGGTGAAGATGCATCAGGCAGTGAATCTGGTGATGGTGAGGAATGCTCTCGGGAAGACCATGATGAGGAAGAAGAGGATATGGATCATGATGATCAGGATGCGAAGGCTGAAAGTGAGGGTGAGGCAGAAGGAACAACTGAGACACATGACGTGGAAGGAGGACTATCACTACCGCATTCGGAACGCTTTCTGCACTCAGTTAAACCACTTGCCAAGCATGTACCTACAGCTTTGCATGATCGAGATGAGAAGTCCTCACGTATATTTTATGGAAATGATTCGTTTTATGTCTTGTTCAGGCTACATCAGGTCAGGTTTCCACTACCCTTGGTTTTATATCTCTGTATGCACTGTCTTCTTGCTAAATAAGTGTCTATTGCAGATCTTATATGAGAGACTCCTTTCAGCAAAAACAAACTCTTTTACTGCGGAAAAGAAATGGAGGACTTCCAAGGATACAAACCCGCCTAACCTATATGCGAAGTAATATTTGCATTTCTGCAATGTTCACAATGCATGCTACTAAAATAAATATGTTCACAATGCATCATACCCATATATGATGACTTACTGATCTGTCTTTCCTATGAAGGTTTATGACTGCGCTGTACAACTTGCTCGATGGTTCTTCTGACAACACCAAGTTTGAGGATGATTGCCGCGCTATTATTGGAACTCAATCATATGTACTCTTCACTTTAGACAAACTGATTTACAAAGTGGTGAAGCAGGTAAACTGGTTCATCCCTTATTCTGTTAATTTTGTTCGGGCTTGGATGACATATTAATTATCAAATTTTGTGATGCCAGCTTCAAGCAATAGCAACAGACGAAATGGACAATAAGCTTCTGCAACTATATTTATATGAAAAATCAAGATCTTCTGGGAGGTTCTTTGACCTAGTTTATCATGAAAATGCCCGTGTCTTACTCCATGATGAGAGCATATACCGTTTTGAAAGTGTAAGCAACACTTTTTGTGCAGTCTCTAATAATTCCCATGCTTCAAAACTTCTTATGTTCTCCTGTACATGTGCCAAAATGATTGCTCATTCTTGTGTACTACAAATGCGAAGTTCTACTGTGCAGACAATGCGTACTTTAATAGTTCTTTCTTTTTGTGGAATGATGTTGATTAGTTTGTGCTGTCAATGGCAGTGCTCAAATCCGACAAGGTTGTCTATTCAGCTGATGGAATATGGTCACGAAAAGCCAGAAGTGACCGCAGTATCAATTGATCCAAATTTTTCCTCGTATCTTTTTAGCGAGTATTTGTGTAGTATGTCAGATAAGAAATTATCTGAAGGCGTCTACCTTGGAAGGTATTATTTTCTCCGACTCACGATGAAACTCCTGGTTCCATTTCCCTTGTTTGTGTCTGATTGTGTGTTGTTCTCCCAGGAATAAACGAAAACATTCAAATAACGATGAGCCTTCAGATTCTTTGAAGGCAATGGATGGTATCAACGTTGTAAATGGTCTTGAATGCAAGATATCCTGCAAGACCTCTAAGGTATGGCATCTTGATCTGATTGGATATTCCATCACATGCGATTTTAGTCAAGAATAAAGAATGAAGCAACCTGTCAATGCTATGGATGCAGGTCTCGTATGTCCTTGATACTGAAGATTTCTTGTTCCGTTTGCGGAAAAGGAGAAAAGTTTTGCGTGGTGGGAATGTGCCTGACAGGTTGCAGATTTCAAAAATATCTGCTGCAAAAGTGCAGCGCTTCAATAGATTCCTATCCAAACCATAGGACCATTTGGCATGAAATGGTAATTTTGATAGCTTCCAACTTGTGCATCATTTGATGTTATGTCTGTCTTTAATGGCCTACCGGTTCAGTAAATTTTGCATCACGGCATCACGCTTTTCCAGTCACAATTTCAGTAATTTTTTTTTCCGGACAGCAGTTTTCTATTTTTAACAGTCCTCACCTTTGCAGCCATCATTGTATCTAAACATGGAGATGCTGGGGCAGCCAGCTGCTTCGCTTCAACAATGAGAATCTGCGGGAGTTCCATGAGTCCATCGATAATTCTCGCAGAGTGCCCTTTTGGAATAACAGCTGGGAAAAATACATAGGGTAAATACAGCAAAGCGAAGGGAGCGTGTAGGCCACCGCAGTCAGCTCTGTTGTGCTGAAAGATGTGTATATATGTATTAGGAGCATGTTGTTTGTTCTGGTTACCATTCACTGGGTTCTTGATGGAGGTCTGTTCCATCAGGTATTTAACTAATCATCATTTGTTGCTGTTGGTATAGGTCTTCTGTTCTTTTTGCCGTCGTTTTGCATTGAAGATATGTAGTCAAAATTAAAACCCGTGTCAAACAGTTATGTAGCCTTCGTTTGGTTAATCAATCAGACACCATAATTTCTTAGAGGCTCCTGGGGAGGTGTTTTTCCTTTCTTCATGCTTAGTGATTTAAAGCTTTGGACCAACATTTTTGCCATCCATCCCTAGCGTGCATCCAATATCGCGTGATTTTGTTTTTTTATGTTACTATTACTGGTTTTGGCCAGCAAAACAATGTATGTTCTGGAATGCAAGGATCTCTTATCGGTAATTTTAGCCACTGTTTTCTATCGGAAGAATATCGGAATCTACACTGATTTCTATTAGAGTATGGGATGTTTATAAAATCCAATGATTTTTACTGTAACAGTTATATTTAGATTTATATTATTCTTCTAAATGCATACTCCCTCCATATTTTCAATTCAACTATGTTTAGATTTTTTTCAATTCAACTTTTTTAATTTTAAGTACGAATAGCAAAATAATTATAGACTAATAATATAAAAATTGTGTTAGTAGGTTTATTGTGAAACCAACTATTATAATATATAACATTTTCTATAAATAATTATTTATTGACTAAAATTGTAAAAATATTTAATTTTGGAAAAATCTAAACGTACCTAGACGGAGCAGTTTGGAACAAAAATAAAAAATCTATTAACGTAGTTCTCCAAAACGACTTTTGTGACCGGTGTGAACAGGCCGTTGGCGCATGTTGTGACTTGTGAGCGTGGGTTTTGAGTTGGGCGGGCGGGATGCAGCTGGGCTGCGCGATGTGATTAGACGGGCAGCTGTAATGGGCCGTCATCAGCTGTGGATCCAGCGGCACTTGTGTAAATGGACCGTGTTGAACGAACAGGGCCATGGTCAATTCATGATGAACAGTAGCACCAGTTTGCTTTTTCAAAAGAAATAAAGCAAGTGAATGAACATCTGCATTTCGGCATACACGTACGGGCATGATCGTGGAGAGAGAGGTTGCATCAGGAGGGAGGCCAATTTGGAATCCCTGCAGAAATAGATGATCAAGCTCCATTTTCGTTCCATTTCATTTCGAACTGCCCCCTGCTTCTCGATGTGTCATGTTTGGCTCCTTCGTTCAAGTATAGTCGTTATCATTTATCATGTTGAGTCATGTAGTTCGTCTTAACTAACAACCATAGTTGGTCTAAAAAAAGTACCAACATAGTTCAAAGAAACTTGAAACACTCAAGTTCATTTCTCCTCACCTCAGGACTCACAAACTTCAGCTGCTGCAACTGTAGAATACTGAATACATGAGATGATATTGAATGATGCTAACAGGGTAGGATAGTATTTTGGCAAAAGTCCATTTTTGGGGCATCAAACTATTGCCAGAATCTGATTTTAGTCATCAAACTACAAACTTTTATGATTCTATCCTTTCAGAATAATGCATACAGTGAACAAACTAATGATGAAGATAGAGGTGAAAGAAAATCTCCACATATGAACTACAACCTTTCATGATTCTATCCCGTAACAGAAATTCAGTAAGTTTGACATGAGACTCGTCTGATCCTAATCACAGCAAATGAACAGAGCTCCAGAAAAAAGGAGGCTATCAAAATCAGGACGCAAGTGCAACTTTTATACAGAGGGAGATTCGAATAGAAATGAAGTTATAAGACGAGCCGCAGCCCGCAGGAGGGTGTCCTGTCCATCCCCTTCACAGCAACACCAGCATAACCATCACTAATAGATCAGCCAAACCTGACTTGTTGGATTTCATGTTTCAGTTTCAGGAAAGGGAGGCAACAGGCCTCTTCTGATAATTCATCAGGTTGGCCTCCCACAGTTCAAATACAGTACTACCATTTAGATTACACTAGGAGGAAAAAAAAGGAAGAGCTGCAGTTTTTACATCAGAACTAAAACACTAGATACAACTAATGCTAACTACAAATAGCAGCTGCAACAAAATTACTCATCTTTTGAACTGCAGCCTGCTGCCGGATAGCCATCTAGCAAAAGAGTCCAATTTAATGCCTTCGTTGTGCAGATTGGTACGGCCCAAATCTAGTCCACCATAACGTTAGTGCTACAGATGCTGAAATCCAGACACCTTATGTCTGTCACTCAAAAGAAAAATGCAGAATTGTGGAACCATCCAACATTCGCAGAACCTTAGTTCCGGAAAATTCATCACAAGAAAGCTCCAGATTCACTGCAGATAAGGCTTCTCACATTGAATCAAGTAAAGAGGAATTCCTCTGGTACCGACAATGGATCGAGCTCCAGATAGCCTCGAAGCTTGCCACCTTTTTCATGTGTCAGATGAAAGCAAGGAATCTGGTGAGAAAATTTGGGGTACTCATCCTTTCTTATTGTCTTCACAGATCCCTCTGCTCTGTATGGCATAAATACCGTCCTATAACCATCCACTTTCCTCAAAAGCTGAACCTGTATGGACGAATCAGTTTGGCCAAATATCTCCACCAGTTCATATTCACAGTTTTCAAAATCGTGTGCAGTCCATCCTGCCCTCCAATTCTTGTAAACAGCCCATATCTCACCCAGATGAGGAATTATTTCATACTCGCCTTTTCTGCCAGCAGATCTTGCCTCTACAGGATGAGAAAAGGCATCTGTACCAGTGTAAGTCATCAACTCGTGAATGCTTGAAAGCCTAAAGGTTCCACACCCAACTGTCCGTTCTTCTTGAAGCAATCTTTTCTCCTCTTCTCCTCGAGGACAAACATCAAGCCATCTAACTTGCACTTTATCATTCTTGAGATCAACTTTCTGTATGTAAGCATAGTAATTGGGGAATTTATCTACATCACTATAGAGAGCCCAGATCTGCCCAGGTGAAAACTTTTGAAGCAATCTTATTTCTGAAAAATAATAGAATTCTGATTCAGCACAGACATACTCTGTTTGGACATTATCATCATCGACATCTGTAAGTTCAGCAGTACCAGTGTTATGCTTGCTATTCTCTTCCTTTGGTGTCTTTGTAGCGATCCCTACATTCATGGATGCTGTATGTTGCCCATCACTCACCTTCCTAGATCCTCTGTGGGAGCTATTCCTACTGGCCGAACCTGCATGTTTGGCATCACGTCCCTGACTTCTTACAGAACTGCATTCTGGGACAACAGATGGAAAAGCCTCTTCCAAGTTAAGGGGAAGAGCTGCAGGATCAAGTTCAAGAGATCCTTCTGGAACGCCTTCTTTTTCAGTTCCTCTCATCAAATGATGCGGGACACAATGAGAAAACCTCAGTGTCTCACCCTGAGATATCACGTATGGAGCTGCCTCTCTAGACTGCATGAATAAGCTAACATAACCTTTTATCTTCACAAGCGGCATGACAATAATGCTAGTGCTCGTGGTGAGATCAGAGAGAACTTGAACCACTTCATACCGATAGTTGAATTTTTTGTGATTGTCAGCATCTGAGCTCCAACCAATATCCCATCCCTTAAAAAGAGCCCAAACTTCACCTTTCTTTGGATATATTTCATAGGAGTTTCTTGTCTTGCTTTTCTCAAAGGATATAGTTCTCGAGAACATAGCAGTTTCTTTGGCTGTCTCTGACTGTCCATGCATAAAGCGTCCACAGGCAACAGGCAGACCTCCGTAAGACCATGCCCTCTCCGCTTTATTTGTGGGATCAAGCTCCAGCCAAACAAAATGCAGCATAAACTTTGGGGTAGTTTTTACCTTCGTGATTCGAGCATAAAATCTAGGCATACAGTCTTGATCATCATAGACAGCCCAGATCTGGTTGGCTCTAAATTGATTTACACCTCGAAGTTGGTCAAAATCAAAAAATTCAGGATCCATAAATGTGTAGTATTGATTATCACCTGGAGCATCATCATCATTTAGAACTGGACCATTGTCGCTGACAGAATCAAATGCCTTTTCTTTTCGATCATTTAGAACTGGACCATTGTTGCTGACAGAATCAAATGCCTTTTCTTTTCCATCATTATTTTTTCCAGCATGCATTGTTCCTCTCTTCATTTGCTCAATTCCATTGGATGTTTTATCTCCACATGACTCACCTCCTTTCCCTTTATCTTCTGTGTTCCTGCAGTCATTAACACCATTTGTCGGACCATTATGGTCAGCTATGTCTGTGTTCGGCTTTGCTGCTGTATTGCTGTGATCACCATGGAACACACTTTTCCTCAACCTCTTTAATACAGGAGAATTCACAAAATCATCAACGTCCTTGTTATCGTCATCTTCAACATCTTCGTTGTCGCTATCTTCATTATACTTAACTTCTTGCTTCTGCCTGCTTGATCTGCGGGTTTGTTGACCTGGCCCTGCACTATTTGCAGCAGGACCATTTTCAAGAATCTCTTCCTCGCTGTCACTACTAGTTTCTGACATGCTTGATTCACTTGATTCAATCACAGCTCTCCTGCCCCTTTTCAATCCTGCAGATGATTTAGCTTTTGAATGATTTCTGGTGGCCCGGTCAGATTTCATTTTGTTTTTTAGCCCACCTGTGTTCCCATCAGTTTCCCTCCTTATATTTACACCAGCATGATGAGGACTGACATTGGCATGAACTCCTGAAGTGGTTGACCAAGCTTTCTGACCAGTGACATTTGTTTGAGGACCTGGAAAGTTCTGTGGTGCACCTGCATTTTTCCAAACCCCAGCAGATCGCTGATTTGCCCCGGAAGGAATAGCTTGCTCCTTCAAATCATGCGCAACAAATGGCTTCAAACAATTCTGACAGCGCAAAGCCTTCTTCAAGATTGAACGGTAGTACTGATATCTCATGCCACAAGATGGACAGAGAGTCCAAAATGTTGTTTGTGTCCCTGCAGGATTTGAGGCCTGCTGCTGCTGCTGCTGATGCATATTATAGAGATTCACAGGAGTAGAACTAGGTCTAGCAGCTGCAGTTCTTATATGAGGGGGTCTTGCTGGACCGCCTCTGAAGGTGCTTCTTTTCATGTCATACACCATACGCTTTGACTTGTCTGTTAGAGTTATGTTTGCTTCTCCAACTAATTTGAAAGCTGCCTCTGCACCTCCAAACTTGTTCTTGTCAGGATGTAGCAAAAGGGCAAGTTTACGATATTGTTTCTTTATCAGGGCATCATCAGCATCTACAGGTACTTGCAGTATTCCATACCAGTCAATCTCAGCATTTACCTTTGCTGCAGCAGCACAGTGAACATCACAGACACTTAACATTTTTGAAATGTCAATGTCATCAACTTCTTTGCAAAGTTTCTGCGCCTTGCTAATAAACCTTTTTGCGGCAACAAAATCCTTTTCCAGCATTTTTCTTTCTGCCAGAGCTTTTGCTCTCGCAGCTTCATCTTTGTTGCACTCCATGCAACAAGAGAAGTTGGTCCTGTGCCAGAAATTTAAATTATGGAGTGGCTAGCGCACAGTATATCAGTAACCACTGCAGTAGTTCTCTAAGAACAAAATGTGGAGTGCGGTTTGCAGAAATCTCGACTGCCCATGGTTATTTCTGCAACAAAATAAACAAATAAATAATGTAGTTAATAAAACATGACAGCATAACTTCTACCAAGAGGTCAATTTAAACTCCCTGGAAACAAAAAGGAGGGATATCTTTACTCTATTATATCTATAACCATTGTGACACGCCACCAAAAAATTAAATAGAATGGACACATCAACAAGTTTGATTCTAAACTGTAAGAAGGAAGTACAAGATGTCATTAGTGCTCACTTGATTCAAAATCAGCAAACTTACATTTGTGATCCATTGAAAAAGGAGATCTACCATGAATTAAGGAGAAAAGCATTATATATTCAGTACTTAACACACTCCATTTTTTCTTTGCTGCACACTAAAAGTGCACATGCAGCATCTGTTCATCAGCGGTAACTTCAGTTTCAACAAGTGCATTTAGCAAAGGTTCAGGAGAATCTATTGTTATCTGACCCACAGCATCACACATAAAAGAAATCACCTACAGATTTAAGTATCACATAAGCATATGGGAAAGCACAATGACAATTGACAAGAATATCTTGCAATATTTTACGGAAAGTGCAAAGTAAAGAATCAGCCAACAAGGTTTGCCATAACGTTTTTGAGTAGTTTGACAAACAAACGCTTGACTTCCAGACCATAAAAACATAATAGGTCTGAGTGAAATATTGATTTTCCTACATAATGAATAGAAAGAATTGAATTTCCGATCGTATTCTTTTTTATGCCAGGGAGTTGCTGCTGGGGACCATGATCGAGAAGGCATTTTATTTGCCATAAAAAGATGAAATTTATCACTTCCTGCCGAGTACTCGTTTTATGCTTATTAAATAAGAAACTTACACATTAAAGTATTATCAGCATTACAAGTGATGACACCTACCGATACACATCCACAGTTCAAACACGAGATCCCATACAACAATACCCTGTTCTAGTCGCCCACAAGAAGCGAAGCTAGTGCTAAACTGACCATGGTGCATCACTCAACGAACTTTTCACAGGAATATATGGTGATTATGAGCCTAGGTGGTGGCAAATATTCCAGCATGGTGTCATCCCTGCCCACAGGCACTCTTGTCATCCAGCATGAAGTTGGAGGGTGGCAGGGATACATGCAGCAACACCAAATAAGCAGATCCATGTGTATACATATATATTTTTTAAATTTAGCCAGGATGATATAGGTTATAAGAGAACAGAGAGCAAGTGCAAGTCTACTACGGTTGTAAAATGCCAAGAGGAAAACTTACTTGTTACCACATATAATCATTAGTTCGTCACTCCATGCAGACAACACAAGCTTGCCTGCATAAAAATACCTTGTCAATGTTTGTTCAAATATCACTCCATGAACCATAACATAGTTTCTCTATAAATAAAAAATACAAAACAACTTCAGATATCATGGTGCAGTGTAGACACCTGACCCATAACTGAAAATTGACCTTGAAAAGATGCAAAATATTTGCCCTTTTGTGTGTTATTTGCCCTTGAAAAGAAAGATATGAAGCATGGCAACTTTCCTTTTATTTATGTATCTGTGTCTAGGGTGATGTTGGCAAGAGAAGAGAAAAAATAAGCACATGGTCTTCCCCTCCTCGTTTGACATATCAAAAGGACGGTATAGGTATTGACCAGAAAGACCGATTTTGGTCTGCATCAAAGGCAAAGCATATACAAGAGTAGAAAAGGCACTCCTCGGTCATCAAATACACATGCACATTGTTGCAATCATCCGCCGACCCACACAAACACAACTATGCAGCCAAACTACACATGCACACTCCGATGTCTATGATCCAAGAAGCACAGGCACCCTTTCATGTCCATCGAGAAGAGACACATGTCTCCAGAAGGAGACGAGCACAAATCTCAGAGCTTTGTCAATCGGAGCTCATGGCTAGTAATTGGCAGCACCATGGAGCAAAATGAAATCAAGGTCCAGGAACGCCACCTGTTCCCTTATCCAAACACCTTCGATCGATAACCGAAAGAACGGACAGTAGTGACTAAAGCTGACCCCAAAAAAACTCACATGCAAACAAGATTACCCACCGCCAAAATCCCAAACATTGCTCCTCCAAACTGACCGACAAACGTTAGCTATGCACGCAGAGCCCTAAACATTGCATACAGGCTGACAGGCACATACGCGCGCACGTAGAAATCTGTTAATTGCACAAACAAGCAGAGGGCAACTCGTTTCTACCTTGAGCAGGGGGGCGTCCAGGTTCTGCTGGGGATGGAGCGGCGCCGGGCACCAGGGGAACGTAGGAGCTTGGTGGGACGAGGTGCCACGGCGACGGGTCGAGGCCACAGAGCCCAGGAGGTCCGAGCCTCCGAGGCGCGGCGTCGCCGGGCGGGGACGAGCTGGCGCAAGCGCGGGAGGGGGAGCCGCGGCACTGTCGAGGAGGCGGCTCCCGTCGGAAGGTAGGAGGCAGGAGCGAGTTCAGATCCGCGCGGACGGAAATGAAGCCGGCGGGATCCCCGGCCGCCGGCGGCCGCTCCGCGAAACCCTAGCGGTTGGGGCTTTCTTCTGCGGTGCGGGAGAGGAGTCAGTTGGGCAGGGGAGACCGAATGGGAGAGGTCAGAGGAGGAGGCGAGGGGATCATAGAAGTGGCAAGTGCAGGTAAATATCGCCAACTAGAATATCCATCTGCCGCATGACCCCGCGAATCAGCCGTGCGACATGCGAAAGCTTCTCTCCGCTTCCCGGGTTTTTCTTCGCGCTGAACTCGCTGAAAAGCCATTACTTGTTGATACGCTGAATCATTCGCCGTTACTCGCGCTGCAGTCTCAGAACGTTATCCATTGGAAATCAAAATTTTCACTACTTGCCCAGAGAGTTTTTTTTTCCCGCGTCTATGAATCGTTTGAAAGAACGACGCATATTGCGTATTGTATTGATACTGTAGAAAATTATAAGATTGCAGTCCTGGGAGGTCATAGTTAGAAAAAGAAAAGAAAAAACAACAAAGAACTCACCCGTTTGGACTGGGACATCAACGCAGGTCACCACTCAACTGAAATGCGGCCTCCCCACTCCACTCTCCGGTGGCACCCACCAACAATCACCCACATGTAAAGTCAAAACCTCCATCAGTGGCCCTGCGTCGACAGGAACCTGACGGGAGCAGACTGCACCCCACCAAAGAGGTCGCCGCCATGCGGGGTCCTCCGCCAAAGTGCTGCTGCAGACACCACACTCCACCTAACAGAGTGATATCTCCGGATCCGGACCTCTCAGAAGCTGCCTCGCAGCCACATCACGGTACACGACGCGTGGGGGCCTCGCTACATTCGCCGTTGGACTCCATCTCGCTCTTGTGCTCGCCTCGCCCGTCCCGAAACTCCATGTCACGGATCCATTTCTTGTGTTGTTGTTAGTGTGGTGAGCAATGTTGCCCTACTTCCTCAGATCTCCATCGAACAGCCGGGCCACCGCCGCAGGTCTGCCTCTCATCGTTGCTTCACCGACGCTTCAGCGCGCCAAGTATGACGCTTGCGCCGTCTTCCGACGATGTACTGCACCGGATGGCTCAGCCGAGCTGAGAAACCCGCCGCGATCCGCTACAAGCCAAGTCGTCCCACGATGTCGTTGCCGCAAGCACCGTCCCAAGACGCAGTCCCACGTTGCACTGACCATTACCAAGTAACATCAGCCGCTGTGATCCGCTACAAGTAGCCAATCGACCACCGTACAACAACCCCTTATCGCCACCATGATCGTGATTGCCGCCACGTGAGCTCGGCAGGCCAAGCTTTCCACACGACAGGATTGCCGCCACCAGCTGCTGCCACATAGGACGCCGTTGTCATGTGCCTCGGCACGAAGGCCGGCAAGGGCTTTCGTCCAGGCAGTCACCCTCCGGTCCCACCACCACGGCAGCGCCGCGCCGCCCGTCACTTTGCCGGAGAGGAGGCCAGGCACTGTCGCGCGCTGGCTCGTCACCCCCGACGGCGCCCGCACCGCCCACCACCTCGCCGCTCCCCTGCGTTGTGCAGCCCGCGGACACGCTCCTCCCTGCGCGTCTCCTCTTGGCAGCCCCTCCTGCCGTCCCGACCTGGCGTGGAAGACTCCTCGAATCAAAACTGGGACGCGGGGGCTGTTTCTCCTCTACTTTGGTTGAAATTCTCGGTGTCTCTGACTTTCCGCTTAGGTACACAACTGTAGTGCAGATTTTAATTATAAGGTACACCCCTAGTTTCGAGTTGGGCTCGAACACGGGCTCACGACCGCTGCGACGAGCGAATTCAACCACCGAGCTATCAGCTGGTTCGTTATTTACCAGGAGTTATGAGAGAATGATGTCACTAGTTTGATGGTGTATGCTGATATGACGGAGCTTTGAGAGAAATTTATTCCTTTTTTTTTCTTGGTTGGAGGTCATTTCATCATTATGCTGGTGGTAATTCCAAAAGTTCTTCTAGTCAAAACTAGCACATGACATCCACATGCTTAGTAGTCAAAGACTATGGGTTGTTTTTGAGCACGTGGAATATTGTTGGTGGCCTTAATGGTGCATCTTCTCCTCAACTGAAGTAGAAAATCAGTGAGTAAGATGAGCTATTAAATATAAGCATGTAGAAACATAATATTAGTCTTTACTCTATCTTATTGCGCCACGCTCCAAGATCTCATCATTAGCTAGAATTTAGAGCAAGAACGTTCCATCTAGATATAATAAGTCAAATATAGGATGGTCGATATACAATCTTTTTAATATTAGACAACACTTTTAAACCTTAGGTCAAATCCTAGAGTGGTGCCACCTAGCTAGTTACATCTCTAGATCTTGCGCGACCGCCACAACATCCATGAGAAGGTAGTGCCCAGCATTTGTCTACGTGACATGCTCGTCCATAGAAAGAAGAAGCCTTCATGTAATGGTACTTTTACCCGTTTTTAATTGCCCAAGATCCACAATATTTCCTCTCCCATCGATACAACTTAATTTGCCACCTTTAAATGCCCAAGCTATCTACAATATTTCTTCTCCATCAATACAACTTAATTAGCTATAAATATATATATGTTCGCATCAGACTCTTTACTTGTATTTATGTGACCGAGAATGCTGAAGAGAGAGAAGGCTAACTGCTAATGAGTAATATTCCCTCTATCTCAAAATAAATAACCTTCTAGCATTTAAATTTGGTGTATTTTTAACTTTTAGATCATTTAGTTAAGGTCCATCCAATTAAAGTAATGTCCATATAAAAAAACCATGCGGAGAAGTACACCGTATAAGGCACCAATTAAATGATTAATTGATGGTTCTACTACATGCGTATGATATAGAGAACTGAACAGATAGCACGCTTTGGTCACAACTAACATGAGTCATTGGAAAGTTTTGTTTTGTTGTTTTTAAAAGTGCCACATCAAATAAGTTTGGGTTGATGATGAAAGAAACAATATCTCCACAGCTGTACGGTTTAATTTCTTGTGAAAACGATTGGTTATAGCGGGATTTCATTTCTGTTTTCAAGGCATAGGATGAAACAAGGTGGGGCTCCTTTTCGTTTCTAGACATAGACAACTGTGTGTATCTGGTTTCATTTAGATGAAATGCATCCCTTCGCTCTTGCCATGTCATTAGTTTAGCCTACATGGCATCTCAGTTTAGCCTACGTGCCCCTTTCAAAAAAAGTTTAGCCTACGTGAGATTAAACATGTTTGGTTTGGGTTGGGTTTATCCAAGAAAGTTAAGGGATTGGCACCATTTGGTTTTACTGTGGCCTGATGATCTGCTGTCTCGGCATGAGAAACTAGGCGTGTTTGAATGATAGCCTAATTCTAACACCTCTTAGTTAAATTCTTATTCATGGTTTAGCAAAGGAAAAGTCCTATGGCAAAGTGGGCTAAAACTATGACAAGGCACTTGTTATTAATATAACAGCTTAAAAATTTGTGACCCAGTGGTGTGGCAATTTTTGGCCACGAACAAACACCAATAGTCACATAGACTTATGGACCTGAACCTGAGTATACATATCAAAGGGGATGTGCTTTTGAGACCGCATTTCAAGTTTCGAATACACATAAACAACATAGCATTGCTGCTCCCCGATAGGCAGGCAGCCGGTGGCAGGCAGGAGAGGGAAAACAGGCGCGCGTTAGCTGCGACCTGCTCAAAGCAAGAGACGTCATGCCGCCGCTGTCGGACATCGTTGAAGTACGGGTGAATTCACCTTGAATCTTTGAATTGATACGTCGAATACTGGTCGGCGTGATAAAATAATTGCCGCTCACTCATATTTTCATGTTTGAGACTTGAGGAAACCTGCATATGACAGATAGTGTTAGTATAAGTGAACTGTCCAATTTTTTCTTATAAGATTAAGCTTTTGTGTTGAACCAAAGGCAAAAAAAAAATGGAGAATGACGGTAACAGTTAGTATTGGCCTATTGGGATAGTGTTAGTATAAGGTATAAGCTGTACACGAGGGACAATGTTAGTATAAGCTGACTCCTATTTCCATAATTTTGCAAATAGTTTCCCCAATAGGAGTGTTTTCTTTTTATTATTTTCCATTTTGCAATTCCCATCTCGCAGCACACTGCCAGCACTTCTATCACAAACAGAGCAACGTCCTATGGCCTATGGGGTGGTTCGCCATCACCACTTCACCATGATTGTTTTTTCAAAAAAAAAAAGTTCCGTAGAGTTGAATAGTTGATGATGCGTATTAAGTACAAGTACTAACCACGTAGCATTCGGTATCGAGCTAGGCAGCTAGCTATCCATCCTATGCCTATGTAGCATAGTTTAGGAGAGCTTTTACACTTCAGACAAGGTTCTGTCTGTATGTCGCCTGCTGTACAAAATATCCACACCTTCCCAGTGCAGACTACCACCTAAAATCTGTGAATACTGGGATGTTGTAGCTATAGAGGTTGCTTTCTTCTCGTTTGTCAGAGCTATTTTCCTGTGTCGTATACTATGTAAAGACTGATATTTGACAAAACCCAACTGGCTAGTTGGATCTAAGCCTCTTCTTCTTGGGTGTATCGTGCACTTGAGTCTTCTCGCCATACATCTTCACTTGGAGGTTCTCAAAGGCTTTTGACACTGCTTCCACCTGTAACCAAGGTTTTCATCAACATTACGAAACTGGTTGTAATTGATGGGAATCAAGTAGATGAATGAAATGTTCACTGACCAGCTCCGGCTTCTTAGCATAGACCCTCACGATTCTATCCTCATTGTAGGCAGGTAGCAAGTGGCTGACCCGGTCATCTGTGATGGTGAACTTCTCATCACATCCAAAATCCTGGCACAACAAAAAATTCTGCTCAGGCCAAATGGGAAACTAGGAGATATCTCAATCCAGAGAATTCCTACAGGACATCTATCATGGGTCATCTATAGTTATTAATCATGTAGCTCAGAAAAACAACACGGAAAACAGGCATAGCTATGCTTCAACATTCAAGAGCTATGCTCCAGCCTTTTCAGAAAATATGGTCGCAACCATAGTAATAGAAGGTACCCAAAAACATATGGTGCTCACAACTTGATATATGTATAAATACCCAATGGCTTAATACACTATATTCTGTCAGCAGCTACAAAAATAGTGCTCCATCCATTTTTAAATAGACGACATTTAGGACAACAGATATTTTAAATGCCATGCAAGCAATAACAATGGCCCACAAGTATGAGATTTACAAGAACACAAATAATAAAGGATGGATGGTGACATATGCTCATGATTTTGCAAGAACATAGTAGTTACTGAATTAACAGCTCCATCAATCAAAGAAGAGTTTATCCAAAGCAAGTTATTTACCTTAAAGAACTTGATGCTGGAGAATGGTTGTATGCACATCAAGTAGAGTAATTGGTTAGAATTTTGATACATCCTATTAAATCAAATCAGTAAAATAAAGTAGCATTTAAACATCAAAACCTTTCAAGAGGGTTGTCTTTTCCACGAGTAAGATCAATCTTAACATTACTGACAGCAATATCCTCTTCCTTCAGCAGCACTTCAGAAGACTTCTAAGGACAGTAGCGTCAACATTAGAAAAATGAAGAGTAGATTTCTTCAGAGGTCAGGTTACTGCAGCCAGCTTAAAAATGAGCAAAAGTAGATGCAAACCTGTGAACAAACTATGTCCTGTGCAGTTACGTTTTTGAAATGCTCCAGCTTGTCCTTTGGAACAGAATACTCATTGCAAAACTGCAACTCGACAAAATAGAATAACGTAAAACTTCTACAAAAAAGGAAGATAAGCTTAAGTATTATGTACATCAGTACAGAGCTGATGCTATCCGTGCAATTATTCAACAGAAAAGTTGTTTTCAAACTCACCCAAGCAAAAATGTCAATATCTATTTAGTAAGAGCAGAATAGCTATACTACAGTCTACATGATGCATAAACATGTTGCATCAGTTCTATGTTTTTTCACGTAGGCATTATCATTCAGATCTCCCAAGATGAAAACAACCTTTCCTCTTGAGTATACTTTATTGCAGCTATGATCTGATGAAACAGGTTCATCACTAGATTCATCTACGTTTGCAAAGAATTTGATTTGTTCCAGCACAATTATTTACAAAATAGAATGCTCTAAGGAAGCTGTGATATAATAGTTTGCAGGATTTCAATGTATAAGATTGAGCAGAGTTCATTAATTCAAATTAATTTCATGGACATAGACGCAACTGCATGTGTAAGAGAAACAGAATCTCCTAAAACACAAATGCTTACACCAAGCACGTAACAAGTGACATGACAAAATAGCACTTATATAGAAGCAGTGTATTGACAAAAACCATACTATACCTTGTAGAGCTCTCTTCGGCGAATACGTTGAATGATTTCTTTTGCTTTCTTCAGTTCATCATTGGGAGCAGTTTCAATGCTTTTAATGATTGTGTCATCCAACTGGAATTTCAGGCGAAGTAAGATGGATAGACTGGAAAATAACTCTGAACACAATAAAATAACAGTGACTGGCACCAAACCTTCCAAAAATCTTCTGCATCATTTGCATGCAATGATATTCCCAAGTAATCATTAGCCTCAATGAGCGCATCCACAAGCATGAGTTCAACAGCCTAAAGATCGAGGACTGTTAGAGAATGAACCAGAATATACCATAACAGGACTGGAAGAAAGAAAAACTCGACCCCAGGGAACAACCACCTTGAGGCCTTATCATTAAAAAGAAGCCTCAACCACACGGGCCAAGAAACCCCCTAAAACCTGGCTTCACCCTTTAGGGCCGCACCGTAACCTGGGTCAACAACGACCTTCTAGGATGGTGACCACAGGTGCCTCGGGCTGCCGGTGCCCTGCCACTACTTTCTGGGTTGCAGCTAGCAGAGTTTTTTTTTCTGTACCACCTTGATTTGAACCCTGGATCTAGGGAGCTTACTAGTTACCACTACACTACAAGAGTGTTGGCCATGAATATAACTCAGGTGCATAAAAAAATTAACAAGTATAACTTAAATGCACCTACAATTAAAATCTCTATGAAACGACGAATTTAACTTTTGGAAACATGAGACTCATTTACTTAAAGCTAGGCCAACTAAAAAAAGTCAACTAGACTTCATCTATCACCTTATGATATAACACTATATGGATGTTCACTGTAGGAATTGAAAGAAAATCTTTGAATCAATTGTATACCAGTGATAACAGGAAATCCAATCAGGAGTATATCTGAATCCTGAGTGATTTAAAAGCTACACAAATATTGTCTCCAAGCTGGACTTATTCATAGTTTTTTTTCCTTGCTGGTGTTGTTAGATGATGCAAATGTGTTTCTTTTTTGTCTTTTTTGTACGTAATAACTAAAACAAAGGTATGACGAAACAACAAAAGTAGGGCAATGGATGATACCTTTACTTTGCGGTGGGTGTAGACAGTCCGGTGCAGATCAGCACGTGTTGAAAACAATTTATGGATGCTCAAGTCTATAATTCCCAGTAAGACATGACAAGTCACGTTATGATGTCTTAATGTGATGGAAAATAGAACAGATAAAATTTAAGCAGGTGAGGACTATATATAAAGCACCTACAATCTTTGGCAGGATAGCAAATTTCATCACCCATCACTCGCATGCCCTCCATCAACCTGCAGGGAAAAGGCAATATAAATTTACAAGATGTAATAACGACTTGCAGTACTAGCAGCAAACAAAAGATCAATATGAGCTTTTCCTACAAACACAGGACGTGCCAACTATCTAACACCTGTAAGTTTCTGCAATTATTTAACCAAGTCTCATACAATGCTTGCAAGACAAGGGTCCTTGATCATAAAAGTTACAAGGCCTTGTCTAAATTTCTAGTGTATGATTAACACCAGCTATAATATTACCAATGGAGAAACGAGATTCCTTTCTCTGTGTAGATAAAGTGGCATACGCTTAGTGTGGCTCAGTAGGATACCGAAGGTAACAGACACAGCAAGAATCATGACAGAACAGGAAAAGGAAACCTATTTTCTAACATGTTTCCAGTTTGTCTGCTATTTACATTCACATTTAATCAGTCTTTTATTCTATGAATGATCATTTGTAATCTATAATCAACAAAATCACCCAGAAGAAATGGCTCAAACGTAAATGCTGCAATTTTCATAGGGCAACCCCAATACTGCAACTGGACCATGTAAAATTGAAGGGGGAAAAGGGCACCTTGTTTGAAACGTACAGCACCTAGAGCGTATGGAGATGAAATTATTGTACAAAGGTTGATTATATTGATTCCTATTCTCAACAAGGAGAGCAGAAAACAAGAATTTAACACAGGTAGAACAACAGAAACGAAATGTACCTCCAGTACTGGAAATTAGAGCCAAGACCACATGCTCTGCAATCACGGTCAATGTAGTCGAACCTGCGCAGTTACACTATCTTAAAACATAACCAGATGATAGCAGAAACCACTATGGGCATATAGCAGGAAATGTCATTAGTTCAATTGAAAGTTGGCCCTTACTTGTCAACATCTATACCATTGCGCCCATTAGCAACAATGTCATAAAGAAAATGCTTATCCTTTGCACTCTGAAGAAATAGGTTTCAAATTCATCTAAATTATGCAATCCATATTCAATACAGATAGATAATTAAGCTGGGAACAGAGAACAAGATACATACTTTTGTGGTGGCAGACTTAGAGCTGGCACCTATCATCTCCTGCAAAACATTTTAAATTAAAATCGCAGGTTGGTAACTTCTATATGCGTGTTGTGATTAGTAAACGAGTTGTATGCACTGATTTTTTTAATTTTCTTTTCATGTGTAACCCCCTGCTTACTCCACATATAAAGAGAACAGGTAAATCACATAACATGTTAAAGTGAATTCATCAATATTGAGAGGTCGAAAGACTTCTAACATCCTAAGTTAAAGAAAAAAAATGATAATTTGCTAGATGGTGACAATTAGTGTGTGCCGCACAAGGGCTGAAATAAAAATGAAGTTTATACCTTGACCATTTTGAGATAATCATCTTCAATATCTATTGCATGTTTGTCAACAATACTGTCCAACAGCAGTACTGACATACGTTCGTGAGACCTGAAAGAGCATAAACAAGCAAATAAGAGACCAACCAGAATCCCAAGTAGATTTAACATAGCAACATGAGTGTCTTCATAAATGGTGGAATGACCACACTATATCATCAATCAATAAGAATGAACGATGAGCATGGGACTTTAATGTCAGGATGTCAAAAGGCATAAAGAGTAGCAATTAAAGTACAAAATTCACTATAACTATGATCACCAGAGAAGAGAACATATACATGCATACACATGAAACAGCTATGCCAGTAGAGTAACCTTAGGCCCTGTCTTTTGAGCCATGGAAGCTAAGTATCTAACCATAACAAAAATAGGATAGCAAAAGTAGAAATTTGAAAATAATTGAAAGCATATATGAAAGGCGCCAAAGGCTGAAAGAGAATCACCAGGTTGAGCCAGGATTAATACGAGGAAGAAACTCATGCTCAAACAAATGACTGAAGGGGCCATGTCCAATATCATGCAAGAGGCCTGAACAAGATTATGACAAAGATCATAAAGATATTCAATAGTTAATGGAGCCCCAGATGAGTGCACCAACCTGCAAGCTTCACAGTTTGCATGTCGATGCGATCAATACCAAGCTCTTCTCCCTGTCGAAGGAAAACATTACCCTTAATTATTCAGCTATAAAATTCCAGGATTTCAATCAATTTAAGAATTGAGATTTGATACTATACACACCTGATACGTTTTAAGATTATTCATAGCCTTCCCAGCCAACGAATAAACTCCTAGTGAATGTTCAAAGCGTGTGTGAACAGCTCCAGGATAGACCAGATATGTAAGACCTGAAAATTATTGAAAGCATCTTATGTAAACATCAAATACAAATGACAAAAGCATGCATGCTCATTTAGTGACACTAAATATTATGAACCACCAGTGTTTTCTGCTTGAATGCCAATATCTCTTCACTGTTAGGAAGAAGGAAGAATAACCAGTCTAGGGTTACAAAGTATGGGCCGAATGGGCCATAAGGCCAACATGGGCCAGAAAGGGATAAACATAAATCTGTACATATTAACATTCACTAACAAGCAACGGAACTCCATTGTCTTTTCATAATTTCTGTCAAGTATAACTACTAAGATATCACGGAGGAACAGAGAAACTGAACTCACCAAGTTGTTTTAGGTCCCGCAACCTAAATGGAACAATGCATTAAAATCAAATCATGATAGGCAATCAAAGAAGCTGAATAGATAATTGTGCAGAAGCAATTAAGGAAAACCATAGCCACCTCTGAAATTCCTCAGTGTCCACAAACTGCAGAGCAAGCTGTAAGGCAGAGATTGTAACGATTATATTATTTTATAAAGGGATGTTTGAGCAGCAGAAATTACTTGAATAACGCCATAACCAGTTCAGGAGAGAACTATATGTCAGACATCAGTTTCAGCACATCCAAATTGTATTGTAGCCTTAATACAAATGCAAAGCATTAAACCTTAAAGTGGTTAATTTGCCAGAAATGTGAAAACATAGGTACCAGGCATGACTATTGGGGATATGAAAACCAAGCCAAACAGGTTACAGACAAATGCTTTAATGCAAACTTCAGCAGATGCAAAAGCATGCATGCTCATTTAGTGCAATTAGTGTCAACCTGTTTTTGAACAGCCCAAATGACTACTGCAGAAATAGAACAAACAAATTTCCCATTGATCCTAATGGTGAAGTCTGCTAAGGTCCAAATTTCCTAAAATATGAATATACGAATCATCATAGTTTTTACTTATCACTGGAAATGGGCCTGGTGCTAATGTGGTAATGCTATTTAGAAAAAGAATTGGGTCCATGGCTATCAAAAGCACTGAAATCAAGAGAGTAAGATATATAGATGCAATGATGTAAAGTGTATATCAACCAAATCAAAAAGGGGGCAGAATAGACTTGCCATGTACACCTGCAGTTGATGTTCCAACACAGTGGAGTCAATCACACATATGAAACTGTCTACCCCCCCAAAAAATAGAGAATTGAAATGCTGATACAGTTTCAATTTTTAATTACACATACCCCACCTGAGACTTGTTTATGACCCAATAAAAGTCAACAAAAATAATACCAGTCGCTGTCAAGGTAGCATTAGTGGAGTAGTATTATTCTTCAGTTACTCCTAGATTAAAATAGGCATGTTGCGTGCAGTTTTAGCATGGACATAAAACGTTACCCCCATTGAATTTATTAATTGAAAACAAAAAAAACATGACGCCACATGCACAGTTAATCATGCAATGTGAGTCCATGCGCCACACCAACATCAACGCGCAACACTTCAACAGGCCCAAATACTAAAACTAAACAATACGGCACATGCTTAACTACTAGAAACACATGAGATGGGAATCTACTAATCTACCAGAGCAGTTGGCACGACGAACTGAAGGTGCGGGGCAAACCCTTCCAGGGTGGCAAATACTAATTGCTTTCACACGACCAGAATAATGGCAACGATGGACTAAAAAGAGGCAGTAGAGAACGTAGAATCAAACAAAATAGACGCATAACGAAAACCGAGAGGGCGTCGCGTAATCCTGCACCGCGTGGCCACCAAACAACAAGGAATGCGGATTGGGGGGGCAACGCAAGCGGCAAGCCAAACCGACGAATAGCAGCAAGGAACGCATCACCCAACGATTCCTCCACACCCGAACAGCGAGGGCGGAGCAAGGATCATCAACCAATCCACGAGCAATGAGTTAGGAGAGAGGAGGGGCAGGGAAGGAAGGAAGGAGGCAGCGGAGCGGAGCGCACCGGGTCGAGCGAGATGCTCCCGTGGAGGTTGTCGAACACCTGCTTCACGTACCGGCGATCGCAACTCCCGTACCCTGGCCTGGCCACCGCCGCCGCCGCCGCGGGGGACGGAGAGTGGAACGTCAGGGTGGCCGCCGGGGACGCCGCCGCCAGCGCGGAGTCCCCCTCCGGTGAGGCGCAGTACTCTCCCATGCCGCCGCCGCCGCCGCGTCGGTGTTCCCGAAGGTTCGGAGAGAGCGCGCGCTCGTGCGGCGTGGGGGCGCGTTGCGGGCGGGGCGAGCGGTGGGGCTTCCGGGCTTGTGCTTTTTGGAGGCGGGGATGGGGGCAATGGAAAGCTGGAACGGGCGAGGCGGCGGGGAGGACGAGAAAAAGGGTAAGGCAGGGAGCAAAGGCACAGCGAGAGGGGGGTTTTGGATGCGGATTAATAACGGAAACGGAAAATTGGCCAATGCGGGGTGGTTACTCCACGCTCGTCGTGATCCCCCGGCAGGATTGGAAGAGGAAGTTCAGAGCGATCCTGGTGGAGGTTACAGCAGCTTGATTAGAGGAGGATTATTTTCTGTTTTGATTACGCGGCTGCGTGTGGGGCCCAGCCGTCCCTCCGTTAGCTTCGCTTCTCGCCTCGCCTCCCCTCCCCTTTTGCGTGCCAGCCAGAGACACGCCGCCGGAACGTGCCGTGCCGAAAGAGCTTCGGCGATCGTGCGGCTCGCCTGTTCTAGCATATGGATGCCATGTGGGTCCGAGGTTCTTCCGGCCCACATGTCAGACACGCGATGGGAGTTGCCGGTGGTGCATGTGTCATGTGTGGAGGGGGGAAAGTGGGGGAACCGAGCCGCGACGTGGGAGGAGCGCTACATTCGGGGAAAGTATATTCCGCTCCATACTGGTGTTTGTGGGGCCCAGGGTTCCTTAAAAACGAAATATTGCTAGATCGTTCATACAGCTGGTGTACCACGTATGCTGCTTACCTGGCGGCATTATGGCCAGTAAAATGCTTGCTGAGGTGGCGTGTGATGGCTGACCTGGCGGCTGCGTGCTGGACGCCCTGGACCGAACCCCGCGGTGGTCCTAGTTTCGTGTTCCCAAACATTTCTTTGTCTGGTCTGGTGAGCTCACCCGGGTTATCTCGTGAACTCAACTCAAGGAAGCACCCATCGCCTTCTCCTTCCCTTTGAGAGGCACCACCTATAACTCCTGAGTCCTGAGGAACTGCAAAGAGGAACATCTTCCATTCTTCCTCTTTTTTTTTGTTTGAGCAGGGAAGGAAAGGATAACTTGGACACAATAACTTAGCCATGGCAGCCACCGAAGAGAGAAGTGGGGATAAGAGCGCTCGTGAGAAATGAAGAAGATGGGTGCTAAGGAGAGCGGCACCAAGGAGAAATAAGCGCAAATGCAAGTGTTGTTCCAGGCATTACTGCATTGGTGGTGCCAGTGGTCGGAACAGATGAAGGCGATGGTCGATTTGGATAGGAAATTAGGAATGGATGAGGTTGAAAACATGTGTGGGTGAGTCTAGGCGATTAATCAAAATCTAATTTAGCAGACTTTAAAATTTCGACATGGGATTTTGTGGCCAGAGCAAAGTTGATTGCACAATAACCGTGACACTCCCACAATCCTACTTTTAAATTGCAACCGCACTACTCCCTCCATCCACAAAGACTGTTCATTTAGCCTTCAAAACTTATCACATGTCTATATAATTTTCAAACAATGCAATAAAAATCCTCGTAATACCTTCTGACCTAGTTAACGAATCGATCATTTACTCCCACCATCGATGCTCAAGCCAAACTGCTAATAGGTACGATAATTACTGCAAACGTGCATGCATAATTAATTCTACTCGGTAATCTATCCAATTAAAAAGAGTTATTAAGGTACTTTGAATTTTTCAGAAGAAGTGATAAGAATGAGTAATAACTAACACAATCAATACTGTGATTTCAGTACAGCACCTGCTCTGCGGCTGATCAGGCAGTTGTCGGTCATCCTATTCCTACTTCAAGAACACTTGAAACAATCTTATTCCGTAAAAATGTTCACCGTCTACAGGTTTCTACCACAACAAACTACCGTTTCTAGAAGAATCAGAGCAACACTGATTAAACTAGCAGGGCATCAAGGGTTCTTCGCCTTTATCCTGAGCTTCCGTGCAATGGCAGCAGCTCTCGGGTGTGCCGGTTTCCTGCCGCTGCTGTCGCCGCCGCTCTGCTCCATCTCCACCCAGTTGATCACCCGCAGCATCAGCGACTGCGGGCAGCTGCAGCTGCTCTGCTTCCGCCCGTCTCCCGTGGCCGATGCCTTGCTCTTCTTCAACCCGGTCTCCAGCGCGGCCTCCAAGAACTCCATGAACCAGCTCCCCGCCTCGGCCAGTATCTGCTTCGCCAGCTTCAGCGAGGAGCCCAGAGCAGAGTGGGCAGTGGCAGTGGCGGTGGCAGATGGAGGAGCAGAAGAGGACGATCTCTTCTCGTCGCCACCGTCTTCGCCGATCTTGTCCATGGCGAGGCACTTTCTGCTGGCACTCGAGCTCCGGACGGTCTTGCCGCCGCCGTCGTCCTGCCTCGGATCCAACGTGCCGGGCGCGAACGACACGGACTTGGACACGCCACCGCCGATGCCTCTCCGCCGCACGACTGACCTGTTCTGGGCTATCTCCTGCAGGACCGGCGGCGCGTCCTCGGGCTGCTCGTCGCTCGCCACGGCAGCGGCCATCGAGGTGGCCGCCTGGATCGCCTCAATGTCGGTGACTGCCTGCACGGCCTCCTGGTGGAAGCTGAGAAAGCTGTCGAAGCAGGAGCCCGGCGTGTCCGGTCTCGCCGTCTTGCTCAGTTCAGAGAAGATCCTGCAATGTTGTTCAGCAACAGCAACGGATATCGTCAGATCAAGCTTTGGTCACCACATTCATCCAGCACTTCATCGCACACACGCAATCACTATCTGATCGCCATGAGAAATCACACGTACTTGTAGATCCTGACCACGTTGTCGGTGGCAGAGGCATTGCGCAGCGCCTCAAGAGCGGCCTTCTGCGCGTGCTCCCTCTGCTCAATGGCGTCCTGAACACAGCATAAAGAAACCAGTTCAGACAAAGACAAACATGACTCGATTCCATGGCCACGGTGTGCTACGTTGCTGCTCGATCTGATCATACCTTTCCAAGTAAACTGAGCTTCCCTGGCACCGGCACACGAGCAACCGTTGACGGTCTCTTCTTGGAGGACGTCGCCGAGCTGCCGAGCTCATCATCTGAAGGAGGCGAGGAGGGCTCTTCCTCCTTCGCCACTCTCCTCGTCGCCCGCGAGGCTGTACAGCTCACTGAGCTCTTCTCCTACACGGCATTGCAGCTCACTATCAGAAATCAAGATTGAATTTCACGTCTGAAAGTAATCAAATGCGCAATTTGCCCCCAACATTTTCAGTTGAGATTGACCGTACAGTGGGGAACGGGCTCTTGGGGATCCTGGGATGCTGGTCCCTGTCTGCTACGAAGCTCTTGCTCCTGGTTAGCAGTCTGGGCAGCACGCTGCTGCTCTTCCTCACCGACGCAGAGCTCAGCGCCGGCGACGCCGCGACGCCCCGCTCCCTCACAGGCGTCGCCGCGACCCCGCGCTCCCTCACAGGTGTCGCCGCGCCCACCCGCTCCCTGACCGGCGTCGACATGGCCGGGCGCTCCTTGACCGGCGTCTTTTCGGCGTCGAAGTTGAGCGTGGTGGGCTTGATGCTGGCGTTCTGCTCGGGGCCCCAGGACCCCCTGCGCGGCGCGGCAGATTTGGCCCTGGCGGCCGGGTCGGGCGTGCCGACGACGAGCGGGTGGCGGCCCGGGAGCGGCTTGGCGCCGACGATGACAGGGACCGGGGAGGCCGGGTCGAGGCGGTCGACGTGGACGAACTGGCCGAGGTGGAGCTTGTTGGAGAGGACGAGGTCGGCCTGCGCCAGCGGGAGCGTGGCGTAGATGGAGTGCGAGGCGTCGGAGACCTTGACGTAGAACTTGCCGTGCTTGGGGAACAGGTCCTTCTCGTCCAGCTCCGCCGGCACGATGTCCGTCACCTGCAGCACCGCCGTCCGGTGCTCGCCCACGGGCTTGGCGGCGCCGGTCTTCATGCCGTCCAGGAGCTTGAGGAGGACGCCGGAAGACAGCGTCGTCATGTTTGAACTTTTGATCCGCGGCCGGCAGTCTCAACCTGGTGGTGGAGATCGATTATTCAGAACTCGAGAGAGAAATTAGAATCACAGCACATCTAGTTTCAGTTGATTGCAAAAAGAATTCCCCACGCGAACGCTGTTCTTGGCGAAATCGAACAGGGGGATTTTTTCCCCATTGCCACAAACAAGAGCAAGAGAATCAGTTTTGAGGTATCGTAGATCAAACGGAACTGCCCGATCGAATCGGAGCCAATTTTGCACCGAAAGAACTAGAATCGCGAGAATTCGACTCAAGGAAATCTGCCAGAACAGAATCAATCTTTGGAATCAAGAAGAACCCAGGCAAGGAATTATGAAAGACAAACCCCAAGAATCGGACCGACGGAACTGAGAAGCGATCCGAAAGCAGCGAGGAGAGATTGAGCTTACCTGGGGCGTGGGAAAGACAAGAAGGGAGCGCTCTCCCGGTGGCTGACGGCAAGCAATCGACCGATCGATCTCCAAGAAAATCCCAGGCGCGAGCGAGTGGTGGGTTAAGTGCGATCAAGCTGGGCGAGATGAACTTTGAGCTGTTTGTCCTGTCGCGGGTTTAGCAGCTGGGTTTGGTTGCGCCGCACTCGCCCCAACGGTAATCTACGAGGAGGGGGGGAGGAGCGCGAGGTGAGAGAAGAGGAGGTGGGAAAGGGGGAGATCACGTGACATTTGGAACGTTGGCGAGCCCAACGGTCGACTGGGGTTGAGTGGAGGAGCGGTCCAGAAACGGGGCTGGGTTGGGTAGGGGCGCCGCCCCGCCGCTGCCTGCTGTTGCATTTTTGCTTTTGCGAAATGACGAAGCTACCCACGCCACGTCAGACAGTTTTAGTTCTCATAGGGAGCCACGTCGGACAGAAATATAGGTGTCCTCAAAAAACAACTGGATAAAGTGATGAAAAAATAATACAAAATTCTGATAACGTAAACCAAGTAACAAGAAGTTGTTCTTGTTTGACTCCTTACATTGTAACGGATAGCCAAAAGCAACTGTTAGTGAAAGAGATGGGACAACACGTGTTATATGAAGGGGATATGAGCTACTATCATTGATGGCTACCATGCACAGTATAACGTTATTGGACCTGTTCACTTCAGCTTATTCAGTCGGCTTATCAGTCACCAAACAGTATTTTCCTCTCACAACAAATCAGCTGTTTCAGCTTTTCAGCCGGCTTATAAGTTGAAGCGAACGGGCCCATTGTATGACTCTCCCTCACCAAACGAGTTCTTCCTTACCCACGCTCACATGGCTTAAGTCACCTACTATGCACTCGTAATAGATTTGCTTACGTGAGTTCTATTTTCCCATCAACAATTGTGGCTCCATGCTGGAGCGTTTGTTGTCATCACACATCATGGCTCCATGATTGGAAGTTATGGGATCCGATCATCCATGTGTAACGATAATTTGCATATTGGTAGGAGTCATAACCCATTCGCTATTCAAAGCGCATAGAGACAAACAAAATGTACCAAAATTGCCTTGGCGTGTAATTTGATGATACTGAAATGGGAGATTGGAAGTGCAAACTGGGTTTTTTCCAAAAAAAAAAGTGCAATCTGCAGCGAGGCTTTGTTTTTTTGTTTTGTTTTTTTCGAGGAAGCGAGGCTTTGATTTGCGGGCCGCGTCCAGTCACGTCAACTGGGCCTGAGCGTGAGCGTGACTACGCGCTGCCCCGGTCTGTCTGTCTGGCTGGTCTGGCTGGTCACCAGCTTACCATTTCCTCCTCCATGCTGGGCTACACGTTCCAGTCAGTACACCCCTTGTTTGCAAGGGTGGGCTGGGTTGGGCTGAGTTGGGTGTGTGAGCCGAGCTTACACAAACAACTTCGTTTTACTCTCAAGATTTTTTTTTGGATATGGGCTTTTGGCCCCTTTTCTCTTGCTTACATCTTCCTCTAGTTGGGCCAAACAACGTTCGTATAAGGATCTGTTTGGAATGCAGGAATGCAAAATAGAGGAATGGGAGAAAATGTACGAACATGATGTGGTGAAAAATAAAAAATTACAGGATGTCAAAACATAGGAATGGAAACTTTACGCTATTTGGATCGCAGGAAAATATAATAAGACCCTATCAGTGCTCATGAAACAAAATCCCACCATATCCATTTTAATTAAGCTAGATTTCCACGTTGATTGAGATTCTAGTTCCTTCCTCTTTTTTCCCTCTCTTCCTATCGTTTCTTTCTTAATCCTCCATCCCCATCATTTTCTGTTTCTACAGCTCGCACACGCTATTCACTTGACCATAGAAGCAATGACAAGAGAATGCTAGCCTTAAGCCAAAGACTTTGGCAACAATAGTACGTGAAGTATTTTTTTTTTTTTGATAATCACAATTGTGAAAGCGTTGGATGCAGCAATGACAGCTTCTAGCAAGTTGCAGGCAGCGCCAGCACAACGAATCACTCACAGGAAATTTTCCTTTAGGTTCTGGTGGATACTTTTTTCCCTACGTTTTGTGGAGGAACAAGAGCCTTTCCTTTGGAATGTGAACCAACTTTCCTCCATTCCAAACAGCAAAATGACAAAACTTTTCTAAGGAATGCATTCCTCTGTTTTCCTATGAAAATCCTCCATTCCAAACACACCCTAAGTTTATTTAACCTTTGGAGCTCGGAGTTTGTAAGCCCAATCTCGGCCTATAGACATTTGGAGGACAGAAAGTCAACACATCGTTCGTTTCTGTGCTCGTGGTCTTCACAACATTTGCTCCATTCCCCTATCTCTATCGCTCCCTGCCTCCCTCCGTGGCTCCACCCAAACATGACAAAATTCGTCTAAAGAAAGCGAACGAAGTTATGCAAGTAGCAAAGTCGATTATTGTTTTCAAGAGTTCACACTATATGTATCAGGTATTGTTGTTTATTATTAGCACATCAGGCGCCTTTGGCACAAAAATAAATAAAATAAAATAGATTAGCACATCAGGCACGTGGTTATTAACTTAACTTATATACACAAGAAACAAGACTGCCTGAGAAGAGAGAGATACTAGGGATGGGACACGGCGGGTAGCTCGGTTTCCTGCTCGTGCACGGCGGCTGCAAAAAGGTCCACCGGCCAGGCGACGACCTACCGCTGCGTGAAGACGACGAACTAAGCAGCACGTGGGTACACAAAAAATGCTTGGAAGCTTTTTTAAAAAAGTATAAAATATGCGTTTAATTTGGAAAATGTTAGTGAAAGTGAAAGCGTGAAACAACTGCACGCGTTGTGATGATGGTTAGGCAGCTGATTACCCAAGGAAAAGACAAGTGTGTAAGCTCAATCATGAAAGTTTTGTCCTGTCCCTCTCGATCAGGTAAAGGAAGCTACGGCGGCTACCGACCCAAAATACAGGCAGGGGTCACTGGGCCTGTTCGCTTCAGCTTATAAGCCGGCTGAAAAGCTGAAACGGCTGATTTGTTGTGAGAGGAAAACACTGTTTGGTGGCTGATAAGCCGGCTGAATAAGCTGAAGCGAACAGGCCCACTGACTCGTTGCTACGGTTCCAGACTTATTACATTAATCAGCACGGAACCCCTTTTCGATGAACGAGGTCGAGCGCCGATCCGTGGAATGTATGATCTGCACTCACAATTTCTTCATCAGAATCGTCTCACATGATATGCACTCATGATTTCAAACATCTGAACTCGTCTAGTTCGGCAGCACGGTCACGGGCCCAAACGAGCTCAAGCTTGTGTTACATTACATTAGCTCCAGAAAATGCTGCAACATGCAGGGCATCCAATTCCATGGTAAGTATCAGTAGTCCAGGAAGCTGAAAGCCTGAAACAGCCCCAGAACAGAGCCAAGATGCATGCTGCATGCACTGTAGTAGAGCACCGGCCGTTTCTAAGAGCTGAAAAAACCAAAAAACAAAAAGCAGTCTGCTTGCTTGCTCCTACATATGCACAACTGCAAAGAAACCAAGCTTCCCTTTCCATGGATCAGCCGGTTTATGGTTCCCTCTGCTACCTCGCACTCCGTCCGTCCTGACCTCGCCTACTACTCTAATACAGTCTTCCTTAGTACTGTCGCTGATCCTGAGGTCATTCATCATCAGACGAGGAGCAGCAGGTCCTGCAGCCTCTCGGAGACCCTGGCGGCGTCGAGCCCGATCCGCGGACTGAGCGCCTGCGAGTGGACGGTGTAGAAGATTTTGTCCCCGACGACGGAGAAGCTGGCGCTGACGACCTCGGCGCCCTCCTGCTCCAGCACCGTGATCACCTCGTGCAGCTTGAACGGCCGCTCGGCCTCGCTGATGAGCACCACGTCCAGCGTCCCGTCCTGGTACCGCACCTCGATCACCGGCATCCGCACGCCGCCGGCACCGCCCCCCACAGGCGCGGCGGCAGCGCCGGCGCCCCCTTTGCCGCCGCCGCGGCCCTCCTTCCTACGCTTCAGCGCCTCGATCCGCTCCTTGAGCAGCTTGATGTACGCCGCCGCGCTGTCCAGCTGATCCAGCTGCGTCACCGTGTCCTGCGACAAACCCAACATACATTACCGTCAGTGACAACGATCCATTCACCCTTGCGAAAATCGGGTAAAATTAAAAAACTGCCGGTAAACGGATGTACTCCACTAATTTTCTGTTTCCATTTTTGCCCCAGCAATGGAGCATGTGGTGCGGGTGCTAAACTATAGAAGCAGCCGCCGCGTCAGCGTCCAGCTACAGCTCATCCGACGGCGACTGTAGTTTTCCCTTGCGCACATGGCACGTTGGCACTCATTAAGAAAGCGTCCCAATCGCATGATGGGTAGGTGGCTTGGCGAGCTTGGAAACTCTGAATTATTGGGGAGTTGAGAAGAGCAGAACAGAGCAGAGCACGGAGGAGGCACAGACAAAAGTGATCTGTGGTGGGGTTGAGCCCAAGCCCTTTTGCCGGCTGAAGGATCGTTAAAAAAGAATCCGTTTTATTTGTGATGTAGTAGCACTCACTACAATAATCAGTGGAGTGGGGTATTATCCGATCGAAGAATCTGGTGATAGCAGCTTTGTATTGCCCACGAGTTCGTCGGAACCCAGCACGTGCCTATAAACCACTGAGACGTGACGTGTGACCCCGGAGCAACCGCGTCGCTGTCACGGGCAGGCCACCGATGGGCGGGCCCCGCCCCTCGTGGCGGCGACAGCGAGGAGGAGGGGGAGGAGACGCCAATGGATCGGATTGAATCCATGGCAGTTTGGCACGTGGGTGAACGAACAGAGAGCTCAGCGTTGGACGTGGGTGGGGCTAGGCTAGCGTTCTTCTGTGCGTTTTTCAGAAGAAAACGTGACTGCCCCGGTGGCTCGGGCTTTGGCTCGATGCGATGCCCGGGCCTGTCCGGGAGGGGGCAGGAATCACAGAAAGGAGCGGACAGCTCCACTGATCCAATCAGATCCAATCAAATCGAATCGGTGTGGCGATCACTCACTGAACCAGCACTGCTGCTTTATCTGTACTCAAACAATGAGCATCGGCCCCTTTTCATACCCTTTTTGTTTTACACACGTAGGCTATGATTTGATGTAATAAGTGTTTTCTACTCTCCGCCAAAAAAAAATCAATTCTTGGCTTACTTTTGCAGTTACAAACACGAATGGCTTTGTCTCTTTTTTTTTTCCACCTATGAAGATTGATACAAATAGGTAATAGCGGATGGACTTAATTAGCAGTTGAAAGTTGAAGCATCCGATTGCTATTAAGAGAATTTAAACAACCCGTGGTAAGCTCCAGTCTTCAGGGGGGCACCGAATGCGACATGACGAGAATTTTAACTGACCCAGTGGACTTGAGGTGAACGAGGACGTTTTACTGTGCACTCGTTCTCTAACCCTGTTAGCTGTCAGCAATTGATGTACACCACGCTTCAGTGATTTTTGTTTGTCCTTGTTACTATTTTTAACACAGATTTAGTACTGTTCAGTTGGCTTCTTGTTCTTCTCCATTTTTTTTTCATTTTTGGCTAATATAATGCGTTTTGGGACATCAAACTAGTTCTAAATCTGGACACGGACGCAGCACACGTCGTGTTTCGGGATGAATCGAGGACGCCATTGACTCATTAAATCTGCTGTATCGGATTAAAGAGGAGGAGCGAGGGGGTTAATTTACCTTGTTGGGATTGGACGCCGATGCGGCCGCCTCCGAGAGCAGGGAGGCGTGCCTGGCGGCGGGCGGGATGAGGGAGGAGAGCTTGAGGCAGAGGCCCTTCATGTGCAGCCGCCGGTTCTTCTCCACGTCCTTCCTCTCCAGCTTGCACCCCCCGCCGCCGCCGCTGCTGTGCGTGTTCCCCTCCCCCGCGGCCGTGGCGCCAGCCGAGCTGCCCCCGCTGCTCTGCCTCCGGCTCTTCATCTCGATCTCGACGGGTTCAGTGTCTCCTCAGCTCAGTTCGCTGCTCCTCCGGCCGGCTCACAGCCTCGAGTCTCGAGACAGGATGCGCAGCGTCTGATAAACTGAGCTATGGAGTCCGAGCTGGTTGTCTTGGCCAGAGCTGTGGCTTGGCTGCTCATTTATACAGGAGGGAGGCGTGGGGTGCGGGGCGGGGCCGGGCGGATGAGAGATGAGATGGATGGGGGTGGACGGAGGAAGGAGACGAGGAGAAGAGGGCGATCCGCGCCGCCCACCGGCGCACCTACGGCGCGGATGGGCGCGCGCGCTTGGCGGTCAACTCGGCAGGAAAGGGCCGGTCGCGTCCCCGGGTGCGCGTTATCGTGTGGGGCCCGCGGGGAGCACTGTTGCTACTGCACGTTGCGGCACTGCTACGTGTGCCCGTGTTGCTTTCCGCGATGCGGCTGGGGAAATTCGCTTTGTTTTTTTTTTGGGAGATGGAATGGATGGGATCTCGGCGGAGTTGTCGCCGGGGAGGTTGGGGAATCGGATCATTGATTGATGGATGAGAGCGATGATACGCACAGACGCACAGTGGAAACCGCGGTTTCAGGGAAGACCGGCTCCGGGGCTTTCACGCGCTGACCAGCTTTTTATTTTATTTTTTTAAGGCTAATCCCAGTAAGAGTTTCATAGATATTTCGTGCATATTAAATACGGTGACACATCAACATATGTGATGACATGGCATGATAATTATGAAGTGAGAGAGGGAAGGAGTTTCATCAGGATGAAACTGTGTATACACTGTTTCCAAGACTATGAAAACTATTGACACTTGCATTGGGGGCTATAGAGTTTCATTTCATCTAACCATATCCAATCACATGCCTCACAATTAAATATCATGGGCATCCTATGAAATCGTGAAATGAAACTGTGCACTGGGACTCCCTGTTTCATTCATGAGAATACACCTCATGGGATGATGTGGCATCCTTGGAAACAGTGCAATGAAACCTTGCCCTGGGACTAGCCTAAGAGGTCTCAGCAGGCGGTCAATCTGCATGGCTCGTCATGTTTATGCAGCGCCAAGCGAGGACGGGACACGGGTGATATTGGGATTTCCATGAACGCTAACCGCCCAATCTTATCTTATCTAGTATTCCCTCCGTTCCAAACTGTAGATCGTTTTGACTTTTCTAAGTTCATAAATATTATTATAAGCCTAGATATAGTGAATATTTAAATGCATAATAATACCTATGACAATCAAAACGGCATATAATTTGGAACGGAGGGAGTAGTTGATTGCTCAAAATATGGAAGCCACAATCATCCATCGGCGGATATTAGGAATCCACTCACCCAGTTCTTACCCCTGCTTTGGAGTATAATTGTAATTTTTTTCTTATTTTTTCAACTTAGTGAATTTGCCCTCACTATTCACAAGCCAATGCAATTTTGCCCTTAATCAATAGACAAAACATGGGCAAATACGCAAAGATCAAGAACAAAATCGCATTGACTTCTGAATAGTTAAGATCAAAATCACAAAGTTAAAAGAACGAGAGTAAAAATATAATTGCACTTCAAAGTAAGATTAAAAAGCTATCTAGTTAATTTTAATTCTAATTGATCTAAACATGTCTAGCTACTTCCTAATTAACAACTCAGCTCGACAGTCTTTTAGTCGAAAAATATAACTTACCTAGAAGGTCTCTGACTAACAGTATCAGTAAGTATATGTAATATTTTCAAAACAAATATAATAATATATTAAATGGAAAGAGCATATTATGAAACTATTTTTTATAATGAACGTGCTGGTTCTGTTGGTTTTCTTTTGATGCTACTCTTTACACTGCTTATTACTCTATCCTACCTACATGTTCCTTTTCGAGCTTCCTACCGTACGTGTCACATCAGTCACACTCAACGCCCGTGCGAATTAGTGCCACTAGTACTTGTTTAATGCGCCATTATCATGTTGCTTTTGTCTTCTCAGCGCCATCTCTGAGTCTGGGATAATAACAATAGCTGGATAAGCTAGTTGACAAAGAGATTCATGTTCGATGGAGCAAGTTGGTGAAATACATTATACTGGAATTTAGAAGTAATCAAAAGATGGACCCTTTTTATTGGTGTTCCTAGTGGAATCCAAAATGACAGTGAGAACTCCACCTTTGAGGATATATTCTTCTTTAAACCCTCTTTCTTTTTTTAGTTTATTTCACTTGGAGGGGCGTGATGATTTGCATACATAGCTCATTTGACATGTGTTATGTATCATTTCTTGTGATTGCATCTTCTCGTGGCCTAGAAAACAAGCCAAGTCGTAGCGTACTAGCGTGCTATATGCTTGTAGCCTTGTAGGATTGTAGATTTGTATCTCATTCGGTACAAAGCTAATTAGCTCGTCAGTGGCCTGCCACGTGTACATGCTTGACATTAACTCCATTTCAAATTATAAATTATTTTAACTTTTCTAAATTATTATGCATCTAGATATATGTACCTCTAAATGTATAATAAAATTTACTAATCTAATAAATTCAAAACGAACTTGAAAAAACGGACTACAGCTCATGTGACGTAGCTAATCACCAAGGGCAGTTGCAGTACGTGTTGTCAGAGACGCAAAGGGCTAATATTTTGGCATTATGTATCCTGCCAGATCGAATTCGTCCATCATCAAAAGGCGCGTCTGCAACGCCCGACGAACCGCGTAGACGCGTGTCACGATCCAAGTAACAGTGTAAAAAGCAATCACTGCTATGCTGAGGGGCCCACCAGTATCAAGTACGGTATGCCGTGGATGCTTTTGACTTTGGATGGAAGGAGAGGGAGGAGAGAATACAATAACGCAAGCAAGCGCAATACTATACGACAATTTTGTAGCGTCAACGATCGATTGTTGTAGAAGCTCAAATTAATAGTCACGCGTTTTTCTTGCATTCACACTTTGCTCCGTTTTCCTTTCTTGAGCGAGATGATTCTCCCGGCACACAGGTGGGACAGGCCTACTAGGGTATCGATAATTTTTACACTATTCGTTTTAACTTTTTTAACATAATTTTCCTAGTAATTTAGGACAGAGTGAACAATATAACAAGAGTCGGTAGGATCAAGTCGTACAAACTATTGAAGAAAAGTGCATATGTCACGTGACAAGCTTACGCAACAATTTAAAATATATTAGCTCCAAGTGCGCCTGAGGCAGGATGTGTTTAGAACAGACAAATTAGTTTAACAATAGGTTGTCTTAAACGTCATATATCTAGAGGAAATAAAGAATGTATCAGTGAATAAAGAAAACAAAGTAATGGATTGATGACAAGCTAGGATCCACGAGACAACTCAGCACGCGTGTCTGCTCATGCCGTAGATATCTGTTCCTTATGTACTCACTCCGTTGTCGATCGTTTTAGTTTTTCTATAGATATATATGCACATAGAAATTGCTAAAACGACCTACAATTTAGAATAGAAGGAAAATATGTCAACTTACAGTTTAGGTAGGCACCTATTATACTTTGAGACTGTTCAGACTATAGGCTGCTTGTTGCCATCCACAGCACGCCACACCTAGGTACCCGTGCCACAGCACAATATGTCGTACTACAGTTAGGGGGCGTCTGGTTCCCTTTGCTTATTTTTAGCAAGTGTCACATCAAATGTTTAGATACTAATTAGGAGTATTAAACGTAGGCTATTTACAAAACCCATTACATAAGTGGAGGCTAAACGGCGAGACGAACCTATTAAGCCTAATTAATCCATCATTAGCAAATGTTTACTGTAGCAACATATTATCAAATCATGGACTAATTAGGCTTAATAGATTCGTCTCGCCGTTTAGCCTCCGCTTATGTAATGTATTTTGTAAATAGTCTACGTTTAATACTCCTAATTAGTATCTAAACATTTGATGTGACGGAAGCAACCGAACCAAACCAGGCCTTAATAGCATTTGCTACGGCAGGCTGTGGCACCTGGAAAGCCCGCCACAGGTTGTGGCGCGGGCCTGCATAGCGTGGCCAGACACACCCTACAACCATATTTTTTCAAAGCTGACCATGGGGATGTTTGAATACTAGGTGCTAAACTTTAGCAGTGTCACATCGGATGTTTGGATGCTAATTAGGAGGACTAAACATGAGCTAATTATAAAACTAATTGTAGAACCCCTGTGCTAATTCGCGAGACGAATCTATTAAGCCTAATTAATCCATCATTAGCAAATGGTTACTGTAGCACCACATTGTCAAATTATGGACTAATTAGGCTTAATAGATTCGTCTTGTGAATTAGACTCCATCTGTGCAATTAGTTTTATAATTAATCTATATTTAATACTCCTAATTAGCATCAAACATCCGAATTATTGTAGCTGTGCTCCATGGCACCATATCTGTAAGCGCCTGCTCGGTGCAACGGACAAGTAAACACATTTGTTTTATCTAGAAAATGCAATGCAAGCCACCGGGTCGACACGTGCATAAGGCGCAAACATACGTGGCGTATTAATTTATATATACGCTTTTGCTTGCTGTTGACACCTCCTTAACATCAGCTACCAAAATTGCGAGTTACGCAAACGGACACCTGGTCAGCCTACAAATGCAAGATACGGAGTATATCTTTTGTACTACTAGCATAATATTTATAAATTCAAATCAATTATGGTGAAAAAGACACATGGTATATGAAATGAAATGGGAGGCGCACAAGAGCCGCCGCGTGCAGGTGTTATGTTAGCCAGTATCGACAACTGACAAGTTAACAAGTGGAATACAGAAGTCAGACTACGACATAGCACTCGGATGGATTGCTCCGGCTACAAACTACTACTCCAAACAACATTATTACGACATAGTACGAAATTAGATGGGTAGTTTGGTCAATATATAGTCGAAAATTAAAACAAGTTAAACTAGGTTTGACATTAAATAAGTTAGATTACACTCTGTCCATTTCAAATTATAGATTATTTTAATTTTTTTTAATTTGTTATGGAACTAAAGAAATTAAAATAACCTATAACTAAAGAAATTAAAATAATTTATAATTTGGAACGGAGAGAGTACGACGGTGGCATGGGCGACATGTCGTGCATGCTATTCCACAGGTATAGCGTGCATCGGTCATCGATCGACGTCAGTCGAGGCTCAAATCCGCGTCCTCCTGCGTTCACAGTTGCCTCTTTGTTTGAGCGAGAGATCTGATTATTTTTACACAGCCGGCGCCGTTGACAAGCTAGCAGGGACGGCCAGGTCAAAGCCTTTTAAACATACTCCGTGTATATATATGAAACAAGTTTAAATATTTAGCTCCGTGCGTCCCAGCGCAATTTAGATATTTGCATAGGTTCGTCTTGTATAGGTACGGAGCCATGAGTTCAGAGCTGAGCCCGACCCTCGGATTATCTTCAGTCCACTAGCAGCAGCACATGCTCTTATATATATATATATATATATATATATATATATATATATATATATATATATATATATATATATTCCCAACAACATCAATGGAACATGATAAAAGTGACGCATTCAGGCATCAGGCCAAGACCGATCGAGTTGAGGGTGCCTCTCTTCCCATGCACGTGACATAAATTAAATCTAAGCGGCTATTATTTTATCTGTATGTTTTGTCCGGCGATTCATACCTCCTTCAGTCCTTGGCATGGACACCTGGTCAGAGGGAAAAAAAAAACCCCCCTCCTTGCACCAGAAAACCGTGGTGCAATGACACGGTGAAAACGACACAAACTATGTGAAAATCTTGCAGGTGCACGAGAGCAGCCGGATAGGTTTTACTTTACGGTACTGGGTTATATAATTGAGAACGGGTAAAGATGCATTATGTAGGTACTAATAATTCAATAAAATAAATAAGTGTAAAGATACGGCAGATAGCGATTGGTAGGGATTAGCCCATCCAGCCAGTACCAACAATGCTGGTGGGTTGTTTTTTTTTTTTTTTGTGAAAAACAATGCTATGGATGAGGGCCGTCTATCTTCTCGGCCCAGGAACCATGCTGGCTGGTTGCTGCTGGGGAAAAAAAAATGAAAATGCATAGGTGGGCCCAACAGCGATACATGTCGAGCACGTTTTACGTGCTACTCTTGTACTCTTGTAGCTCATACAGTTGCTGCTGGGGGACCAAAATGAAAATGCATAGGTGGGCCCAACAGCGATACCTGTTGAGCACGTTTTACGTGCTACTCTTGTACTCTTGTAGCTCATACAGTCTCAGAAGCAGAGAGGAACCGAGGAAGCTCAATCCTCTTGGTGCCCCAGAGATTAGAAAATAAGGTCTTGCTCACGAACTCTCTCTCGACCAGACATGAATTGAAGGAAGAAGATAGTAGCTTTAGGTAAAGGTTCAGATTTTTGTTAAACATATTTGTTTCTAATAAAGTCATCATAACTAACTAATAAAATCTTTTCTTTTTCTTTTTTTCAAAGAAGTGGGACGGGGCACACACTGAGACACACACGTACACTCGGACAATGCCGGTCAGAGTATAATTTAGTTACTTCGGGGACACACCCAAACACAATGATAATAGCTGATCCCTGATCAGATGGTCGCGAATTGAGCATTGCGCAGGTAGGTTTGGTTTCTTGTGGTGGAATCTATCCACCAAGTTTGAGGTTCTTAAGTTAGTATAGGTATTTGATCATTTTTTTAATTTATTTTAATAATTAATTTTAATATAGTAGACGATTTGACTTAGGTGTCTACAGTGACTTTGTCAATCTCAAAATCAATTAGCTTATTCTATTTCTTAAATGCTGATAAGATGGCCCGACAACTAAATTCAGGCTAACCTAGAACAATTAATTCAATGAGAATCACGTCATCGTTAACGAGATGGTGCCTCTTTTCACAACTGGAGACATTTTTCATACATGAATACATACTCACTCCATCCCCAAATAAGTATTTTTTTAGCATTCAAATTTTGTCCCAAAAGAAGCAAAATTAGGTTATAGTGACACTCATCTAAATAAAAAAACATTCAATCAGTAACAGATGAACGTATGGATATGTGTATGGAGCCAATCAATCGATACTATTTTTCTAATTCCTATGCATGCATATATATTCTGAATCTAGAGAACCAAACAGATTGCGTGGCTTTCGATCACAACTACATTAGTAATTAGTGGCAACATAGTCATTTTTATAACTACTAAGGACAGTCTCAATGGAGTTTCATATAAAAAATTTTATGGGTATTAAATTATATGCTATATCAATAATTTTGTAGATTTGGTAAGATTATTGTGAGAAAATATGATAGGGCAGTTTCATCCCCATGACACCAGGCCCTGTTTGGTAGGGCTCCACCTGATTCTGATTTTCTATGTGGGCTGAGAAGTGATTCTATGGCTGGAAGTGATTCTTTTTTATAGAATTTATGACTAAAGGATTTCTGTGTGGGAAGTGAATCAGGAGAAACTAGTAAGCTCAAGGCCCCTTAGTTCATTTTAGAGAATTACTTCATAGAATCAGCATGGAATCACTTCTACCTGGAAAACTGTTTGGCGGAGCTCCTCTTGAATTCAGGCTAGAAGCTGCTCCGTGAGCTCTGCCAAATGCAGCTCAAGTAGGCTCAGTTACCAACAAAGCAGTTTAGGTAACAACACAATGAAACTGTGCACTCATAATGATCTAATATTTCTAAAATTTAATATTTATTTTGAGATAGAGGGAGTATTATTGGTGTTTCGCAACCGTTTACGCGGCTTTGAACAGCTCTAAGCCCCTAACCCGCGATGGCAAGACGCCGTGCCTGCTAGCTGCCCAAAGTTGACTAAAATAAACCGCACATGTGTTGAAAGGTACAGTACAAGGAGGGGAAGAGAAGCATCAAGTTAGTGACTCCGCGCAGCTACTGCCTACTGGCACATCATCATTTTTATTTTCTCAGAAGTCGTCAGAACTAATTGGTCACGTCGTTGGACCTTTAATCAGTACTGTAGTAGGCATGCTAGAATTCCGACAAACTTTACACTAATGCGTCACGCGTGTGAGCAAATTAAAATGAGACCGGGGGAGGGATTAGCGAGGAATGGATGAGGATTTGCATGCACGCAGCAGGTGATGACGAGGCTGTTGTGACTTGTGAGGACGTGCACACAGGACCGGATCGTGCGTGACAAGTGACGACGTGACGAGACACCAAACAAAAATTCAAAAGTTTAGTAAAGCACGCGGTCGCTGTTAGGAGATCTGATCCTACAGGCCAGGTGGCGCGCCATGAATCATCTCGTTGGCTGAGTACTGTCACTGTCACTTTAGAGGCAAACGAGAGTGCGCTGCCAGACTGTAAAAGCCAAGCTCTATCATTTGAAGGGTGAGCCATGCATATCGCTAGGCGCAAGTACCGTGCCTCACCCGACCCTAATTTACTCAGCTGAAATGAAGTACTCAGCTAATAGCTCCTTGACCAGAGTATTATTGCACTGATGTCTGGTAACACATTTCAAGAATCCAGTTAAAATGGACAAAATATAGGTAAACTGTCGACGAAATTAAATTACATGCATGGGTGATGGAACCAAATATAAGAAAAAAATCTTCACAAAAAAATAAGAAATAATTATGGAAGCGTATGTAGGACACAAGTCGCAGATCTTTTCAGTTGGTCATGATTGAACCGACGGCTGCGTTTGTTTTTTCTCCTCTTTCTTTTAAAAAATCAAGTAAGTATTTCCTTTTCCTTTCACAATCGAAATATTCGTTTACTAGAAAACTGGAGCAAACAAGCTTGTAATTTTTTGTGGCTAAAACAACCAACAAACTTTTGAAAATTGCCTGGTGAACTATTAGACAATATTTATTTTTGTACATCGTGTTGGGACATACTCCCTCCATTCCAAATTATAAGTCGTTCCAAGAATCTTGGAGAGTCAAAGCATCTCAAGTCTGATCAAAATTATAGAGAAAATTATAAAGATTTATGACATCAAATAGGTATACTATAAAAATATAATTGATGAAGAATCTAATGATACTTAGTTGACATCATAAATATTATTATGTTATCATATAAATTTGGTCAAACTTTGACTCTCCAAGATTCTTGAAATGACTTACAATTTGGGATGTAGGAAGTAGATATGGAAAAATGTTCGGTAATAGATACAGAGCTCCGTTGGTTTTCTACTTTTGCAATATGTAATCCATATCATATCAATGCTCTTAGTCTTTCAGAAACTCTTGAAACCTCTATGCCGATTCTTGGGCTAAAGGCCTGCATGCAGTTACACAAATGAAGGATGAAGTGAGTTATAAATGTATATCAGACGGCAGGCATGCATGCAAGCTTCTAGCAGCAGATATAGCACCACAGTTTTTACTTACTGCAAAAAGGAGAAAACATCCATCTTGCACACGCGTGATTATTTATCGACACTTCAGAAACCCTATTATCAAATATTATGTGCTTATGTAAACTGCATTTATTTTGATTTACAGGTGGCTGGCAACTTTTGAATAATTTTAGTAAAGAAAAAAATTCTTTGGAAGAAAAAAAGGGATGCACAAATCAACAGAAAGAGAAAGTAATTAATTAAATCATGGGTGCTCCCTATTTATCAAATCTTATGATGTGTTTCGCTAAAAAAAATTGAAGAGGCAGGAAATGGCAAGAACGGATGTGTGGATCAAAATTTTCGCAATGAGCTGATCAGAAAAGTAAAGCCTTCTGGAAGAATCGTGGTCACCTCTAAAATACTAAAATGCTAGGGAAAAGATGTCGTTAGTAATGACAAGAACAACGAATGGTGCACATATAATTGGCGGGTCTATCTCATGTGTTTTCCGATACCCCCTTTCCTAGAGGAAATACCCTCTGCAAAGGCTCAGGTTCATGTTAACTTTTTTAGGGCAATGTTTGCAGCACCAATACTCTGCATGATCATTGTACTACAGCTCCTTCCATATTTCGTTTTATTAAAATAAACCTTTGAATAATTATTTTGTCAATACATTATTTACATATTATAGTATTATTAAGCACTAATGCGAATTTAGTATTGTTGAACCTTATAAAATATAGTAACTGTTGTCATACAACTATCCTGATGGAAGCAAAAAGACACATTAACTGAAGCGACGGAGGAGTAGTTGCCTGAAAACTTTATGAATATACTAGTGGCGCCTTTAGGCTTTCCAACAGGCACCGGAACTGGAAGCGTCCACTACTAATTAACTGTTCCTGAAAAAGTTGATTACCTACTATACGTTGGAAGCTATAAACTAATCACAACGATGTGCATCTGCAAGAGTCGAGAGACCTCTGTCCTATCTGATATACCAAATTAAAGTATGCATAGATTGAATACTCATTAGAGAATTGTCGCGTACCCGGCAGTGGATGGTGTGGAAGACTTTGCGGTCGGCGACGGAGAGGTTAGCGTTGATGATCTCGGCGCCTTCTTCCTCCAGCACGGTGACCACCTCGTGCAGCTTGAATGACCGCTCCACGCCGCTGACGAGCACCACGTCCAGGCTCGACCCGTCGTCATGGCGGTGCAGAACCTCCACCACTGGCGCCTCCTCGGCGGCTTCCTCCGACCTCGCACCGCCACCGCCGCTCATCACCGTCGCCGCCGATGTTGAGGCGGCGCTACCTCCTCCTCCTCCTCTCATGGCAGCGGCCATGAGCTGTGCAGAGCTCCTCTTCTGCTGCAGCTCGTCTACCCTTTCCTTGAGCTTCTTGATGTACGCCGCTGCTTCATTCAAGCTACCCACCTGGGTCATAGCATCCTGTACTTATATTATACATGCACACAATTATTAGTTCTATCTATCTGAATTGATTTTTTTACCGACCAAAATCTCAACCTAATAGAAAGAAAAAACTAGTGCAACATGACATGCATGTATGTAAAACAAATTTGTCGGTTCCAAGAGCGAAGCATTGTTGTTGACTTGTTGACGACAGCAATATTCTCGAAGAAAATTACAAAAATGTCCGCTCAGAAGCCAATAGCTTTCAACAATAATATTTCATGTGGCGAGAGGGAGGACTGATGTGTAACAACAACAATTGTCGTAATAACCACCAACACTACTCGTTACACTTCAATATGAACGTAGTAAAACACCGATGAATAGAAAAATTCAGCGTCAGAACAAAGTCACCACAGCCACACACACTTACTCTGGGGAAGTGTTCTCTGGGGATGAGGGAGGCGAGCTTGACGCAGAGGCTCTTCATGTGCTGCCTCCTCCTCCTCTCGATCTCCTTCCTCGCCACCGCCGAAGCGCCGCTGCTGTTGCTCGTGCTGCTTCTTCTACCTGCCGTTGCAGTATCGCTGCTCCTGCTCTTCTTCGCGCCCATCTCCATAGATCCCTCCTTCCCAAACCCTCTCAATAATCTCAGTTTCTCCCTTTAAATCTGTGCCAGATCAGCACGACTGAGATGTATAAGAACTAAGGAGAGGCGAAAGTGGCCACCCGGCCGGTCTGAAAATTAAGGGCCAGCAAACTGAAGGGACATGCATGCAGAAGCAGGCTAGTTGTTCATCAGAATGGACCAGGGATATATATATATATATATATATATATATATAATTAACACATGAGTTGCGACATACATGTATGAACATATGGGATCGGAACACATGGACGTAGACGCAGCTCCCAGGAAAGTTGGAGAAGAAGGAAGAAGAACAAGTGGCCGAGCTAAGCTAGCTCAACTAACGGTGGAGCCACATATATAGCCGGCGTACAGCGAGCTACTGCCATAGAGTAAAGGAGATGTATGTGTGTGCTGTGGGCTCCATGCATGCTTCAGCCTTGGATATGATATGCATATTAAGAGAGTTATGCATGTGCGGCTCGCAATGCTGCATGTGTGTACACAGATCGGGAACGTTCACCAGCCGCAAGCAAGCTGACATGCTAGACCTAGCTAATGCTCCCATCAATATACGTAAGGTGTGTATGTTTTAGGCGAAAACTTTCAAAACTCGTTTTCCTTCGGTCGGGAAAACATGACACTAGTTACCGACCGTATTATGATGAAGGTGTCACTAGTAATTTGTTAGTCTGGATTTGCCACGTACTATACCCGTGGGCATCCAATACTTTTCGAATGTCATTATCTTCATTTATCTTTTTACATCATGTAATAAACCAATAATAGAGTAAATCTTGAACACTTTATGTCTATGGATAGATGTGGACCATAAGCCCCATGCATGCTACTTTACATTTTCACTATTTTTTTATATTCTCAGTCCATCCACCCATTATTTCACATACTTTTCTACTTTTTCTTTGAAACATAGCACAGATGCGGACACTCACAAACATGCATGCACACTCACTCCTATAAATACATGCACACAATCCTACCTCTATGAGCACACCTGATCGAGAGATTGGCCCGGTAAACTTGAGATTGATAAAGTCACCACTGGTGCAACACTGTCGACAGGCATGTCATCTACTATGAAAGAGTAGTGCCGTTTAAATCTTGGAATAAATCCTGAAAAATACTAACACCCATGTCGAGTTGAGGACTCAAACCTGGGTAGGCAAGTTTCACCATAAAGAACCATACTTTTCTACTCTTATTATCATGTATTCATAAACTACAAAATTGATTTTTGCAGGTGAGTAGTAACCTGTTTATATAGCTGTTTAGCCACCCCCTATGATTGAACTCAAGTAGAAATCGTCAAGTTGTTCATGCGCAAAAACAAATACCTCCCATGGAAAAAGGTTACCACCATAAGTGATCCCTTGAGTGGACCGCGCGTTTTAGGCACAAAAAAAAAGATACCTAAGGCTAATCCCAATGAAAATTTCATAGAGGTTTCATGCATATTAAATACGGTGACACATCAGCATATGTGATGACATGGTATAGTAATTATGAAGTGAGCGAGGGAAAGAGTTTTATTAGGATGAAACTGTGTATGCACTGTTTTCAAGACTATGAAACTTATTGAAACTTGCATTAGGGGTTATAGAGTTTCATTTTATTTGACCATATACAATCACATGCCTCACAATTAAATGGTATGGGCAGCCTATGAAATTGTAAATTGAAACTCTCCATTGAGGGGTATTGTTTCATTCATCAACTCAAACGTGTTTTGATGACATATCATTCTTGGAAACTACGAGATGAAACTCACCACTGGAAAATAGCCTAACACCCGTTGAGCTGTCCATGCGCACAAAGACACAACTCATGCATTTTTTTCCGTGCGAAATACACATTTCCAAATTGCGGGTCCTTCTTACCATCCTAGAGGTGGTTCACATCGGGCAATAGCATAAGCTTTTCTTTCCAACCTTGTGAAAAATGATGTCTAGATTTGGTTCACATTTGGCAAGGAGCTGCCTCTGAAAATAGCTCCATTTCCTCTCAATTTTTTTTTGTAGAGCTCTCTAATTAAGTTGAGTTTGACAGTGAAATACCGTTATAGTAAAATTTATAAAAATGTTTACAAGCCGTTTTATTGAATATGGAATGCACACCCTTGTGTGGCATATATATCACCCTAGATGTATCAGTGGTGTAGGTTAAATCTTCACTAGTCCTACAAAAAATTACAAATACTATTTTATAAATTGAAGTAGAGATAGGAAAGGACATGATATATCCCTGTGTAACACGCTCGGCGCTCGGCTTGCGTAGCGCCGGTGACGCAAGCCAGTGTGACGTACAAATGCCGGCCGGTCGGCGCCCATTAATTGCGGCAAAGATAATTAAGCAAAAGTTCTTGCCTGTGCGATCGCGCGTCATGCTCATAATCCGTACTGGATCTGCTGCCTTGGTCGCTCGGTCAGTCCCTTCTCGTCGGGTCGCAGTCGACACCTCACGCACCAGACAGACTCGCAGCAAGTTAGCTAGCTGCCAGTCACCAAGCGCCACCGAACTTTTATTTACCTTTAGTTGGTCAAATTGGGAGGTGCCAAATTACTGTGCTGGCGCACACTGTAGCGTTTCGTTTGTATTTGTGAATTATTGTCCAAACATTGACTAATTAGGCTCAAAAGATTCGTCTCGCAAAGTACAACAAAACTGTGCAATTATTTTTTAATTTCATCTACATTTAGTACTCCATGCATGTACCGCAAGTTTGATGTGATGGAAAATTTTCTTTTTGCATAGTATTAAAGTTGGGAGTTGGGGGTGAAGTAGACGACGGAACGAAGGCGGCATCATGCCGGAAGAAAATATCTCGAGGTGTAGATAGAAATTTTTTTAGCTGGTTACCGCGCTCCTCTTAGCTTTCTCCGGAGGCCGGCCACATCAACCGAAACCAGTAAAGCGACAGAATAAGCACGCGAGGGATGGATGGATAGATACCATGTCATGTCGATAGGTATAGATACAAATATAGATAAATAAATATATATATGTTGTCTGGTTTCATGTATATCCGACTCGATTTGTGAGACTCAGGTCAAATTAAACTCCTAGTGCGTGCTCGCATGGTACTAGATTCGCCCTGAACGTCTCAAGTTTCGAATTTCAAAAATGAAATTTCTCAAAAACCATAAAGAAAGAACTTGAGTGCGGTTGCATGAAAGTTGCTTTGGAAAACCCCAGCAGCTGCTAGCTCCTACACCATGTGAAGCTGGAGAGTAGTGAGGACCTAGCTAACTAGCAGACATCCAGACATGACAAAAGGAATAAATTAAATGTTTTCTGCAGTGGATCTCGATCGACTTGGCTCGTGACTTCGATGCATGCACGCATTCTTTTTATGGCCATGTCTCCTCTAACCAGGTATGGATCACACATTGCACTTGAAGCAGCCTGAGGCTTCAGGGTCTCGCAAGCAGACGTTATCCAGTAAGGACCATGCAGTGTGTGTCTGTGTGAGTAGCTATTGTGTGGTCCAGTCCAGCAGGCCACAAGGCATGCACATTTGCCTTTCCGCGTATGCCAGTGCTAGCAGACAATGTTCGTGGCTTATCCTTACGGGTTGTGTTCTTGGGACCAACACGAACAGTGCATGGACGTGCATGCAGTACCCGAGAGCAATAATGTTGCACTTCTAGCTACTCCTTCCATCCCAAATTATAAATCGTTTTAGGTTCTCTAAGTTCTACATTTAACTGTGCATCTAGATGTAATATATATGTAAGTGAATAGCAAAATTTATGAATTAAAAAGCTAAAATGACTTATAATTTGGAACAGAGGAAGTATATTAAAACCGTGTTCACATAAATATAATGGGCGAGGGTGACGTGATACGCCATAAGAGAGTGGCAATCTTTTCCCAGCAGTTTTTATTTTGAAATGGCCGACAATGTCTAGTCTTGTTATCTACCGTAATTTTTAGTAACGGTCTGTTGGAAATGACATTGGCAATTTGTCGACATTATCCCTCCATTCTATTTTGATAGGTATATCTCCAAAATTCAGATTTTTACAAATGATAGTTCTATTTGCCAACAATGTGGGCCGCGGTAATAAATGGGAGTCATTGCATCAACCATTGGAGGATTAATGAAAAAATTATTTGCATTAATTAGATGATAAGTAGAGTTATTTTTCTTGATCATTGTATCAAGGTGAAATATCCCTATCAAAAGCCGAACACTAGAGAACTGTGAGTCACTTATAAAATAAGTGCTGGAAAAGATTGGAACTGTTGTCGTGAATACGACAACACAATTGCGGATTCAAAATCCACACAGGTCTCCTTGAATTAAACTTTGTTGCACAGGTGCACTGTGGGTTAAATCGTACGTAGTAAGGGCCTCTTTGGCACGGCTCATCGAGCGGCTTCTAGGGTGGCTTTTGATGAAGCCGTGCCAAACGGGAGAAGGCAAAACGGCTCACCCGCGAAAGCCAGTAGAAGCCCCGCAAAATGCGGTCTCTACGTTTCTCCACCCACCGGAAGCCAAAAAAAGTGGCTTATTCCGGCTCCTCCTCGTCACTTTCCATCCTTGTCCCCGGTGGCGGCGGAGGGGCGGAGGAGTGCCGGGGCGGCGCTGTGGCGGCGGAGGGGCGGAGGAGGACTGGGGCGGCGCCGTGGCGGCGGAAGGAGCCGAGGCCGGCAGGGTGGCGCTGTGGCGGCGGAGGGGCGGAGGAGTGCTGGGGCGGCGCCTTGGCGGCGGACGGAGCCGGGGCCGGCGGGGTGGCGCTGGAGGGGCGGAGGAGGGCCAGGCGGTCGGGTGCGGATAAGGTCGGGAGGGAGGAGCGGATGGATAAGGAGAGAGGAGGGGAAAAGAAAAGAAGGGGAGAAGGAAAGAGAAAGAAAAAAAGAAAGAAAAAGAAAAGGAAAATGAGGAGAAAAAAAGAAAAAGAGAAGAGAAAAATATAAGGGTATTTTGGACATTTGACACCTTCTTTCCAATCTAAAAAGTTAGGAGAAGCCGTTTTGCCAAACGTTTTCCTTCAAAATAAGCCAGAGTCAGAAAAAGCTGCTTTTCCAGATGAGCTAGAGCCAAAGTTATTTTTTCACAAGCCAAAGCCGTGCCAAACGGGCCCTAAGTTCGTAACGGGATGTAGTACGTGTACCGAAATAGTCTCATGCAAATAATATTCAATTCATAGAAGATTTATGACCCACGTACACTTTTGCGTTACCGTTCTTTCTACAACTACTTCTTTCTGTCCTTTTCTTATCGTTCTTGCACATTGACGCGGTGCTTAATGCATGCATTAATCACTGTTGCATAAATATTATCACTGCTGCTTAAAACTCCTCATCACCATCGTTATTGGCAACTTCTATCGTTATTACTGCCGGTTCCGAATCATGACCTCAAGGCTCGTGCCTTCTCATCATCTCAGCTACGCAACAACTCGGATTTATAGCAGACGATTAATTTTTTCACATAACATGTACAAATTTTATTTTGCATATTGACACTCTAAATTATCTTAAAATAGAAACTTTGTCAACTACAAAGTTGCAGATCTCGTCGAGTACAATAACTTTAAGGTTGATCTTATTTCCATCTGAGGTCGTCTGATAGGTCAGAGAACTTGTATCAAATAAAAAGGTTATCGGCCATAAAGTTTTAGATCTCTTCAAATTCTATAATTTTGATATGATATTTGTTTATCTGAATTCATATGAAAAATTATATTTTTTTCTACAATTGGATGGATTTTCACCGCTGGGTCTAGCCATGACCTGACAGTGAAAATAGCACTTGCTTTCACTGCGTGGCTAGACCCCAGTAAAACCCACCTATCTCCGCCGGTTTGGTTTATCATTCCTTGTTATTATAACAAATCGTGCCAGTTTCAAAGCAACGTGTCAGTGAACCTGGGTACATTTCATTTTGCAGACCACAAAGGCAGGCTGCATGTATTTAAAATAGACCCATGCCTCAGCGAACCTGGGTATGTTTCATCTCGCCGACCAGAGTGACGGGCTGCGAGTATGTGTAATATATAGGCCCACGCACGGTTGCATTTCATCTAAAACTAGTGAGCAAAATACAGATAAAATCGATACAGTTTCAATAAATTATTTTTTTAGATGCAACCTTGGCCATTTGGGGTTTGTGCTAGCATGCGGATTCTGCTATGGACCTGTCTTATCCTACAGTTTACGTTCTTTCACTTAATTTCATATGCCGGAATCATGTTGTGCGAAACTATGTTGCCCTTGGCAGGCCATTTTGCCACGCATCTAACATGAGGTAGACGTGCAGTGATATCATGCATGCACTCTGTGCGTGGCATTGGTGCTTTGATTGCTTGTGACAGAGGCAGGGCTAGGCATCGTGCCTTCGATGAGCATATATATATATAGGATAATCCTGTTTTTTTTTTGTCTTGAACAACGTGCACACATGTACCCTTCGTTTATTTCAGAGGGCCGCGATTTTTGTGACTTGTGAAAGACTGCAGATTCTGGTCTAGAATTGTGGCAGGCGACTTGATCAGTATAGGCTTTCATATTCTGAGCATCTGATCGAGTTTCATGGATACTGTAATCTCATGCACTAGGACATGGTGCTTTTTAATAAGAGTGGCCAGGCAGTGTATTAGCTCATTAGTTGCGCATCTTGCATTGTGACTTGTGGTGGTAGGCGAGCTCATCGGTTTTGTGCCTTGTGATAGGTGATCTCGTTGCTTACGCATCTTGGTTATACGTTATGATCACTGTTGTGGTCATTGTAATCTTGGTGGTTCTATTGGTTTATTTGTGTAGGAGGATGGCTAGGCAAACGAACGGAGCATGCAACTTGGAGGTCATCCCACCTCCACAACAGCTAGACTTCGTCGATCCGTATGATGAGTAAACATGGATCAAGCAGAGCAGGATGAAACGGGGGAGTTGAAGAAATCTGTGTTGGCTTGGCTGCAGGAAGGACGGTAACTTTGTTTACCCTTTCTACAACCTTGCCGCTGGAGGTGGGGTATTGTGATATCCTGTAGTATGCATATGGCATTGGTCGCTCGAGTACCGCTAATTGGGATAGGAGGGCTAGGCATCATGCATTGGATGAGTTTCTTTGAGATGATGCTGGTTTTACTAGATTCCGTGCTGCAGCGGGTTTGCAGGCATAGGTTATGCCATGTTCGTCTTCATGACCATGTTTGTTGTGTCTATGTGGCCACGTCCTTATCCGTTGCATCTATATGTTCCATGTTGGTGTGCGACAGAGATGTCTTTGTATGGTCTGGATTGGTGGTTTCAGTAAAGTTGGTGCACCAATATAGGATAAAGTAAAATGTATGGTGCTCTCGTTGTTGGGGTGTGCTGTTGTAAGAGTGTGGACCTAAGAATTTTTCTAATAAGAAAGGTCATGGTAGTTTAGTCTCGCAGAGTATGATGGTCTGTGGTTGTTCATTGTAAAGGGAGAAGATAGCATGTGCTTGTTCAAACTAACGATAAAATATAGTCTACAATTGTACAAAGGATATCCTATTGATGGAAGATGAATAGTGCATTTCACCCAATTCAAGGCACAAAAGAAAATCCTACATCCAGAAGAAAGATCATGTCTGTTGTACTCATACTATCTTACTTGAAAAGGAAGATGCAAAAGAAGCTCGAGGAGTTCGCCACCTCTAGTCCACCACCGACTCTCGAGACTACACCCCCGCACGATGAACTGCGTGGCACTCCATCTAAGACTACAGGCTACGGGTTACCCCACCTAAAAATCCACACTAGAGCCTAACCCAAATCATCATCCCTATTCTATTTATAGTAGAAATTTTGAAGATTGATGGATAAGCATCATCTATATCGTTTCACATGGAGTAGTAGGATTACTTTGCTACTTATTTTTTATATTCTCTTCTATGAATCAGTATCCCATTCGCCACCGCCACAAATATATGGGAGATGAGCTTCACAACATCGATAGAAAGGCTCAACGTCGGAAAGCTTCAGAAGGCGCAAGAACAAACTGTTCTCCATGGCTGTGACCTCTTCAAGGAGTTCAACACCCACATCGCTGTTTTCACTTTCTCCTCCACTAGCAAGGCCAACACCTACAGCACACCCACCACTGACGCCATCCTCCACATCTACTCCCCCGTGACCATTAGTGCATCATCTATTCCTTTTGCATGGCTAGGATGGAGGGGAAAGCAAAGAAGATCGGTTCCCTAGTTGAGGCGGAGGGGGTGGGTCAGGCTATTGCCTGGGAATGATCTTGGCGGCTTAGATGAGCGCAGGGAAATGAAACTGGTGGGAGGTAGATGTAGAGTCCCTAAGGGAGGATGAGCTATTGGTGTTCGTCATGGTGCTGGAGATGCTTAAGACTGACACCCAACACTACGTAGATGCAATTGCATCATCCTGGAAAGAGAAGAAGAAGCAGTAGTAGGTACATTCATTATCACTAGTTATTAGTGTTCTTAGTGCAGATTTGTTATGAAAATGTTATGGGAACTTTGTTGCTACCTTAGTGAGTAGCCACAGCAAATCTGCAATGATTAGTCCTTCCATAATCCTTGTGGAAAATCAGCAAGGTGAAAGGATAGTCTGAGATTGTTCATGTCATGGTAGAGAATAATATGTCATTGCAATATGAGCGGTTTATTAGGGTAGTCCCAAACATGAAACCATACCATGTTATATCAACACTATGATATATAGAAACTACTATTTTCTATGCACAACTCTATCCAAAGCTCAAGCAATTAATTACTCACTTAGTTCTTTCTCTCCTGTTGACCAATCATTTTCCTTCTCCACCTATGGTATAGACACCACTACTTTCCAATGCAAAACTTGGTAGTGTCTAGTGCACTGGGACTGCCATGACATCATCTGTCCCAATTTGAATCAATATAAAAATAAAATATCTATGCATGATTAAATCAACTTCTACAGTAAGGAACATGATGACTTACTATGAACACAACTTCTTATTCGTGTAATTGGTTGGCATTGGTGGATAGGAGAGGGAATTGATATGGTACCTACGCACCTACCTTTCATAATACTTATCAAAATTGACTACCTTATATTTTTTGAAAAATTGGCACCACGTGCATCCCAATCTTATGGTAGATACAATTCCAAATAAAATGATTACTACACTGGTCACGACAAGGGATAGTCTGGTAATTTCTCAATCGCAGAGTACATGATATATAGTTTGTATCAGTTAAATGTTAGGGAAGTGATAGTCTGTTATTGTTCAATATCATCAATCACAGGTCATTGGCTACTTCAACCTACCATGAGTTGTGGTGGGATAAATAAAAAATGCATGACAAGACATGGCATGACAAGCCATGACATACCAATGGGGAAACTAAAGATAGAAGCAAAATAAATAGTGTTTACAAGATTTAGTTCCAAAGTCTCATCTATCTTTAGGTAGGATAGTCCTAATGTCTAATCTACCCAGGTAAAATGATGATTTCTTTCCAAATGAAGACACAAATCAATGCATTTTGCAAGTAGAATAACATTAAGAAAATAGAGGGTTGATCTTACATCCAAAACAATAATCGTTGCATCCATTACTAAGACCTACTCTTTACAAGCAAAAGAAACCCCCTAATTAATCAACGATGACCCCACCGAGGAGTTCACCCACACTGGAGATGCTGCCTCAACGGTGGCATTATTGTGGGGGAATAGGTCGATGATGCCTCCTCTGACCTTGCTGCTAGCAGCAGCAACATTGCTAGAGGGCCGTTCGCTGGCATCGACGTCCACCCGCCTAATCTTGGACCCTCTCTCCACCGGTACCATAGTGTGCGCCTCTTCTGCCACTGCCTACTCCTTCTCCACCGCTGGCACTGCCACCGACTCCTCCTCCCTGTCCTCCTCCTCCTCCTCCTCATCATCATCTCCATCGCCCTGGCCACGGCTACCACCACCCTCCAGAAACTCTACCTACTTTTCATCATCGGAGGAGAATACCTCTGAGAATGGGTGGCCATCGAACTCATACTCTGTGCCTATTGCGACATACTCCTCCACATTATTCGAGTAGTTGGAAGGATGAGTAGAAGACGTCATGCTGGTTGCTTTTGTTTCTAGAGGGAGATATGGAGTGGAAGCAATAAAGGATTGGAGGGGGATACCGATATATAATGGCATGTAGTTGTCAAGGAAATGGGCGCATAAATTGCAAATCTTTGGGAGTCGAGAGGAGAATGGCTTGGCATGTAAGTTGCAAATGCTCTAATGGACTTTGGCAAGTAAACAACTTTGGTATCATAGATATTTCTTGTAGAGCAAAAATAAACTGAGTGAATGTTGCAAGTTCCATTAAGAAGCTTACTCGATAGTGAACATACTCATATACCAGGAAGTTCCACCTTAATTAAAAGCAAATATTTGCAAGATGAAAACATGATGATCTAGATAAGCTACCAAGGGTGAGGGACCCAGTCGCTAGCCTGAAATGGTGAAGTGCCTCATGCTGCGGAAAATGATGATCTCGTTCCACCACTGCCACATGTAGCCATGAGGACTTTCAACATCCATAGAGGATCGAAGCACTATGAAGACATGCTTGGAGGTATCATTTTCTGCCATCCTAAAGTTATGATGGCCCAGCAAAGCACCGATGCAGACCGACACGCTGTATTAACGGTCATTTTGGTGCTAGTCGGTGACGCCAGCCAACATAGAGGTATGCTTAGAGTGGTTGATGGACTTGTGGTAGGATATATGATGCTGATGTGGCTCTATTACCACGTGTTGTAGGAGGAGAACAATAGTGGCAGGGTGCAGCTTTAATTTATCCTTTGCATTTTGATGGGAGGAGATCACATATATGGGGATGGGAGAGTGGTGCCGTTCGATGATGATGTGGCGAGGTAGAGTTTGAGAATAATATAGTGGTACGAGTGTAATACTAATACCACATTGCATTAATTCTTCGTATCACCTTAGTTCACGTGTGGAATCCAAGACTTCATTGGTTGGATGTGGTAAATTTCGATGAGCATTAGTGGTTGGCGAGCCTAGCTTTTCATCCCATGCACCTTTGTTTTTCTCATGCATGAAAATGAGGATGGTGCAGTGCCATCCATTATTGGCTGATATCACTTTTATAGTAGTTCCACTAAATCAAATTAGCCCCCATGAGACACATACTATAAAAGGGGCGATGTTATGTGTATTCCCTAGAAGATATGTTAGCCTCAAACTTTTGGCAGGATTTATTTGTGGTGATGCACACTAGGTCATGGTTTTAGGTTGGGCCATGATATGGTAGAGGGATAGATAAAAGCTAAGGAATTAATAAGCATGAACATTCATGTATTTCACACCTTGAGGCTCTTAGGTGAGATGAAACACAAGGACAAGCACAAGATGCAACCACTTTTCTTGATAAAAAGCAAGCATGCCATAAATCAGCTTGGAAAGCACATAGTCATGTATATAGACGCACAATGTGAATTTATGGATTGGAGCACATATTTACTTAATTATGTCTTGAAAATAAAAATATAAAAGGAAAAATCCTTGTGCATGCATGGATGCACAAATCAAGCTGTTGTTGTCACTTGTCCGCCCCTAGCTTATTGCTAGGAAAATTTCCCATAGTTTCTAGAGCTCGCATGTTGGTGACCCTAAACATTTTTGCATAGATGTACAAACTTGTACATTTGACAACAATATATGCATAGTTTTATGAGATGATAAACACAAGCAAAACATGACCAACTAGATAGATACATCAAGTGTCCACATACACAACAACAGACAACTCATCCACAGAATAAACCATAAAGAACAATGAGGTGCACATATTCTCTTTACATCTAAACTTATCAAGAAAAGAACATGAGAACATGCAATGATCACTAACCACATCATGATGACTCGCCACCGGCCTTGTCCCAGATGGATGCCCACAGACCCATGTAATAGAAACGTGAAAGCCACGTAGGCCTATCTACTTTTGCACCATGAATGCCTTGTAGCAGCCGCAACACCTGCTAATGTGTGCACGTCTTGATGAGTGGCTAGCTTCCAGACATATAGTACAACTCTACATTCATGCAAGTCAATGGCTAGGAGTGGCATGCATAGGTTACACATACGTCCAGTGAAATTGCAAACCAAGGTAGGCAAACCGGAGGGGGATCATAGCAGGCACACCGTTAGAGAGATTCAAGATGCTGAGTACCTATCACCAGGAGTCGCAGTCCCAGCCGAAAGTGACCAAGTGGTGCATGGGGACAAGAACAACATAGGTGGAAAGAGCAAGCGTCCAATGCCTTGTAGAAACATCTAGACCGAAAAAGGAGGAAGTTGGTGGAAGCCTTCCACCGAAAGTGGTTTGCTTGCACATGCCTCCTGCCTATTTAAACCGTTGTAGTCTCCTGCTATTTGCATCAAAATAATCTAGCCCGCATCTACCTCAAGCTCTGACAGAGAGATCGAGGATAATCGGTGGACCAAGAAGTGTTTGCACATGTTGGTTCACTTCTTTATTTTTTCCAATATTCTTTATATTCCTTATTGCTTATCCTGGTTGTTTGCTTAACTTGTTAGTGATTCTAATCATAATGAGCAGAGAAGCATGGGAGGACAAAAGGTGCAACCAAAAGGGATGAGCATCAAGGATGGCCTTCAGCTGCCTCCAGGGTTTCGGTTCTACCCTAGCGATGAGGAGATAATCACCTTCTACCTCAAGCCCAAGGTTCATCAAAGCAACTTCTCTTGCACTGCCATTGGAGAGGTTGACTTGAATAGGATCGAGCCATGGGAACTGTCTGGTACACACTCTACACATATATATCCTGTTCATATGGTCCATGGTCACACTATAGTGAGTTATCCTTGAATCATTATGTAGGCAAGGCGAAGATGGGGGACAAAGAGTGGTACTTCTTTTATCTGAAGGACCGTAAGTACCCAACGGGAAAGAGGACGAACCGGGCCACGAAGGGCGGCTACTGGAAGGCCACGGGGAAGGATAGAGAGATCTATAGGGCCGCAAAAAAGGATGAGCTACCGCTGCTTGTTGGCATGAAGAAGACACTCGTCTTCTACAAGGGTAGGGCTCCCACTGGCAAAAAGACCGACTGGGTCATGCACGAGTTCAGGCTTGAAGGCACCAATAAGGTCCCCTGCCCTGCATCTAGCTCAACTTCCACTACTACCATTAAATCATCTTCTTCCGAGGTGGTAGTAGCTAGCACTTCCATACATGCATTCATTATTATTCTTGTTGTGTCTACACTAACCTAATTTCATTGTTGGTTTACATATATCAAATTAATGCAGGATGAATGGGTGGTCTGTCGCGTGTTTGACAAGACCACTAGGGTAAAGAGGGAACCTGCACTACCATTGTTCAACGTGGCCATGACTGGCGGTGGAATTGACCAGAGTAGCATCTCTATGCCTATGCCGCTACAATTTTCCATGCTATCAGACTTCACAATGGACCCAGCGGCATCCTACTACTCCACCGTTGACGCAAGATCCTTAGCGGTGCCACCTGTAATGCCACCTTTGTCAGGCATGGGCAACATCGGTCTTCAAGTGGCTAGCACCTTGTTTGGGAACTCGATGGTTGTGGCGCCGCCGATGTCCATCTACCACCAGATGGGCATGGGAGCAGAAGGCGCTAGCAGCTTCCTAGGTGCATCGAAGAGTGGACCTTCTTTGATGGTGTCACAAAAGGACACAGGGGTAGACCATGACCAGGCCAATGCTGATGAGATATCACAGATGATTTCTGCAAACCCAGAGTCCGTGGCCACCAAGGACATGGATGGCATCTGGAAATACTAGAGTGAAGAGGGAAGCCGAGACAATGGGTCACATAAATATATTATGCCTATAGCTACATCGCATTTTGTGAAATAATGCATGGTTTCTATATTTTGGTAACTAGCTAAGCTAATTATGTATATGCTTGTACTATTCGAAGCACTGTATTGTTGCATGCATGTCTATATGTGTTTGTTCTTAATAATTGGTGGGGATGTGTGCATGTATGTGTATGTATATTTCAAGGACTATCTAAGATATATGTTGATGGATGTACTGTATGAGCATATTGAAGTTTGTGACATATATTACCATATGGGATATAAATATGTTGTTTAATTATAAATTTGATTGTGGTTTTACATGGAATTATGTGCTATTTATATTTGTAAATTCTTTACTATTTTTTTGAATTATGTCTATGGTTGGGCATGTGATGTGCCATAGATTTTCCTAAAATCCCTAATAAGCCCTCTTTGCTCCTGTGTCACTCCTCCTACGGGGTGCTTCAGGTAGCCACTCATTCTTAACAACCCTTCCCTGGGTTTTTCCTATCTGGTGCAGCGAAACCAAGCTGTCAGAAGCCAACATGGCTACAAGGACGGCGGTCACAAGGCCTTTGACCTCTCCTTCTCATCTCTCTCTCTCCCCTCTCTCTGACACACACAACTTTTATGATGCCGCGCACATCAGCATGGATATTTGTAGAGCTGTCTAACGAGGGAGATGACGGCAATGGCGACAGCCTCACTAGGTTCTATGCGACGATGCTCGTATCCACATGGAGATGTAAACTCTTGTATCAAATTTGATTCCGCCTTGTCATCTACCGTCTACCATAGCCCGGTTTGGGTGCTCGATATGATGGGGTGGTGCAGATCTGCGATATCTGGGTCCTTGGATGGTTGGGCTACCGAGATCCGGGCATGGTGCTGGTGATGGTACTATGAGCAACTCCAACCCACCTCCTACTTTTGGCCCCTATTTCACCTAAATGAGAGTCTCCCATCCAATTTCTCTCTCCTATTTCATAATGATCTTAAACAATCCAGTCATATTTGCCTTTCTATATTCAACTCTTCCATATTTTATTCATATCAAGTAACTACCATGAGTCATTTACTATGCATTGTATCAATAAGTAATCTTCTTTAGGTAATGGAAGATGATATTCCGACTTCAGAAATTCTCTTTTGAGAATGCATCGGACCATAAACATTGCAATGAGCTACATGTTCTAAGAGAGCTTGTAGCCGACACATCAGAAGATCTGATGTACCAAAGAGAAATAACAAAATAAAAGAAAAAAAGAAACTCAAAATTTGTAACAAAGCTACTTAGATAATCTACCTATGTGGCTTGTTTTGTAAAATTACCTCCCAATGAACCAACTTCTCCTCATTAGGTGAAATCAAAACCAAAGCATGAGCCATATCCAACAATGGGGAAGTGAAGCAACTCCATTTGCTGATTGACATTCTAACCACCAAACCAAGACTGCAGCAAAACCATCCACACTTCTACTAACATAAACAGCAGCCAGCGGGGATAAATAAGATACCAATTGCCGTTGAAGAATCAAAGTTAGGCAGCAACATTACCCGCATGAAGTACACCACCACTCAAAAGCCTCCAAAATGACGCCTCTACTGAGGAAACAATGATAGTCACTGCTGACAGTTCCCGCTAGGGCAAAGTTTTCACCTGGAGACCTAGTGATGTGGTGGGATTGGGACACATTGGTGGCGCCCTCAAGAAGGAAAACAACACCTAAAGGCATCATTGCCATCGAAGCTGGCTCTAAAGCCATGATGGTTTTCACCACCGCATCCTAGCCAACCACAACATATCCCCAAGGGGTCAACTAAGCACGTCCCAGACAATGCCATCGCCAATTATTGGAGGCCAAAGTACGTGAAACCCGATGTTGATGAAGTGCATCCCATACCACACGCACACGCCACATAGCGAGATCCAAAGCACCTATTTCAAGCACGACGCTTGTGATTGTAATCACCGGAGTCCACACTAGCACACCTGGAAGTTGGGTGGGGTGTGGGCGCCGTCGCTTGGCCGGAGATAGCCACCGCCTCCCTGATGCCATATCTGGACACACACGGATCAGGGGGCCAAACGCACATGTCCAATTGCCACCGTGAGTTCTGAAGGCACCGTCTCCGGCCCGAATCCCACAAGAAATCGTGAGGAACCACCAGATCTGCGTGGAAGGGACTGAATCGAGTCACAAACAAAGATGGTTGGGAGGAGGAGGAGGAATGGAGAAAATCCTCCTGCCGCCGCCTTCTTAGAGTCTGCGCGGGCTTCCAGCAATGCTCTCCGACAACAGCGAGGTACATGAAGGAGTGGGGAGGGGCTTGTGGGGCGGCGACGGTTGGGCTCGAGTCATCCTCGGTGTTCTAGCATCTAGATTCTAGCCTCAATAAGTAATTTGGAGATGCAAAATTAAAACTGCGGAAGAATATTGGATCAATCTTTCCCAAATCCTCTCTCCCTCCAATCCCCTCTCCCAATTTCTTTATGGAGCTACTAGTGCCCAGATGTCCGATGGAAATTTTCTTATCGGTCGCTCCATCACAACAGTGAAAATTAACTTCTGCAACATTACAAATTATTGTCTGCAACACTAAAAATACGTGAATAAAAATGACTCTTGCGTCCTATTCGAGGATAGAAAATTCCCGCCGCAACATGGCACCATGTTTCATGCAACATCCTCGGAGGGAGACATCACGTACAAACAAAGTTTGCAACATCAAGATTTACCAATTGTAACATTTTAAAAATATATTCATAACATATTAAAAATACTATTACAACATTCTAAAAGTATATTTTTATTCAAAAAATATCAGTAAAGTAAATATAATTAGTTAATTAGAGTAGAAAGGTGAAACATGAAAAAAAAAACTATTGAAACATCTAAAATAAATTTTGCAACATTCCAAAATAATTTTTGAAACTTCCTGTCACATGTCTGACATCCCAAAAATAACCACCTCAACATCACATATTAATAAAAATTGCCTACATATGTCGTTATAAAAAATCAAAGTACAACAATATACAATTCTAAATTTCTTATTTATGTTTCTTTTAAAATATAAAATACTAACTTATGGTACAAATGAATAATTCACCATTTAGACCATGTATATATGTATCTAGGAATCGACGCGAACAATGATTTTCATGTTCAACACATAGCTCAAACTAATGGTGCAATTAAACACGTATCAAACATACATAGAAGTGCAATGCAAACTAAAAAAATATGTAGATGACAATTTTTCTCATGGACGAGGAGACCCCTTCTGTCGGTGTTTTATACCGGGCAAATCTATTAAGGAGTATCCGAGGTAGTAAATTGATCGGTGGAGGAATCGTCGAACCTGAAGCATGATGGTTTCACATGGGACAAAGACACAGATTTATACAGGTTTGGGCCGCCAGAGCAGCGTACGTAATATTCTACGTCTTGTTTGGAGTGGAGTATATTACGCACTGCGCTTGGGTGTATGAGGTATGAGCCTCATGTTGTTCGGTATCGATCTTGGGACCTATGCCCTCCTTTATATATCCTAGGGGCAAGGTCATATAACAAGTCTCCTAGTCATTTACAACAGAATATAGGAGTCCTAGTATAATTATTGGAGAATTCTAGTAGGATTCTATCATGTTCCTTCCTTGCGGGTATGTCGGGTGCCTATCCCCACATCTTCTTTCGTGGAGAAGCTTCGTGGTGGAAACACCGTCAAGGTGATTAGAAGGGAGGAAGTTGTGAGTCTTTCCTTTGTGTAATAAGCTTCCCATCCGAATCCGCGAGATCCTTTGTGGCGAGCTAAAAAGCGCTGAAGCTCGAGCGTAGATCAGCGCAACGTTTCTCTTGTCTTCATCCGTAGGCACGTTTGTGGGTCCATGTAAGGTAACCGCTTACCTGTCCTTTTCACTTACATGGACGTTATTGGTGCCATCCATTTTAACAACCAGAAATTACTGTGCTTCACAAGCGGGCCCAGTACTACTAGTCGGTAAGACACAGTCACACGGTGGAGTACTGTAGTTCCGTAGCCAGCCCAATAAGACCTCTCCCGGTGGAGTACTGCTTCGGTCGTGATCGACTGGTCTATCGTGCTGGCCAACCGGCCGATCTCCCGGCCCAGCCACAAAGCTTGTGAACGCTGGGCTGGTCCTGGTACACGCCCATGCTGCCCCTCCTCTCTGCCGCGTGGCGTGTCCAACAACTGATGGCTATTGTGAGTCCTACAATTTGGGCCACAGGGCAAGATCAGACGTGCATCCACGTTGCTATGTGTACTAGTACGAGCGTATACTTATTAAGAGCGACATCAGGTCAGTTGCGTTCACAATCCTTCACTTCTGTATTCTCTGAAAATCCATAGCCATAGTGTAAGAACGAGGATTCCTGTTATCTTCCTAGCGTGGCGATCTCTCTCCGGGCCCGGCACCTCTGATAGACGGAGAGAGATCAGATAGAGTTGTTTGAAAAGATCAGAGAGCGATAGATGAGAGCAGCTGCAAGAACAGATCCATGGACTAATTTTTAATTTGGGTCATATTGGATGTTTGTTACTAATTAGAAGGATTAAACGTGAACTAATTATAAAACTAATTGCATAAGTCATGGCTAATTCGCCAAACAAATCTATTAAGCCTAATTAATCTATGATTAGCACATATTTACTGTAGCATCATATTATTTAACTAATTAGGTTTAATAGATTCGTTTCGCGAATAAACCTTCATTTATAACCTTCATTTATGCAATTAATTTTGTAATTAATCTATATTTAATATTACTAATCAGTATCTAAACATTCGATGCAATAGCTACTGAACTTTAGTTCTGTCTCACGGAACTTTAGTTCTGTCTCACGGTGTCATTTAGGGAGAGAAATAAAAATATGTAGTCCATGCACGCTCTGCATGTCCTACTCTTCTAGAGTCTAGACAAGATGGCAGGAGTGCGCAGGGCGTGACATTGGTGACAAGAACATCGAATCTCTCTATACGATCTCTTCGTCGGATACACACACAAGGTGACAAAGGTGTGGCACGGCCCTGCACCGGCGTGTGTACACATATATGCATGCTATAGCTGTCTGGTACTGCAACACACACTTGCCATTCTGTTACATGTACGATGAATGCCGTGATGTGTAAGCTCAACAATCAACACACAAGTGCTGGAGAAAGAAAGAGAGTAAAAATCAGTTCTCATTCAAGAAATGGTAATAATGAAAAAAATCAATACACTGGCTACTCCCCTCCATCCTAAATTGTAGTTCTAAGACTTCATCTGTAATATAGATAGTATATATGAGTAATATATATAGGTGGTATAAAGGATATTAAGAGAAAAGAATAGAAATTGCATCTATGTAATTTATTTTTCTTTTTCTTTGAGGTGGTAATATGTTTTTCATTTGACAAGGTTATAGTGGCTCATTAATAATTAGAGTCATAATTATTATATTATCCTTACTAATACAAGGTTAGATCTTCTATACTATATACCATTGAGTGGTATAGTATGGAGCACCGTAAAAGAGCTCATTTTTAAGCGCTAAATCAGTTAATTATGGCATTGTTGTATCTATGGCAACGTGTCCCAAAGTAATACATGATTTTCTAGTTTTGGATGAAGTCCAAGCTCTATATGTCCTTGAAGATACAAGTTTCTCTTTTATCTTTCTTATCTCTATGCTATGTTAAAAGATAATTCTACATGAAACTCGTTTATTAATTATACGATACACTGGGAATAATCTAACTAAGCAACTCATGTTTTTTGTAGACATTATGGTTGTTATTGTTGTGCTTTATTTTGTCTTAAACCTCTGTAGGGTGTTCTTCAGAGCTATTTTCTCTAGCTTGCAGATGGTTTAGTTTATTTGGTAATCAAGGAACATTTTCGTCGTACAATGTGTTGGGAAATGAAAACGCAAAGAGAGAACGTATAATAGATCTGCGTACATGATTTCCCTTCTAACAACTTAATACATTCAGGAAAAATCTGATGTCTTGGTTATTATACCGCTGGTTCAGATATGTACATATGGACTTAGAGCGCGCTTGGTTCCCAACCACCACCTGCCACGCTGCAGGTGGGGCGGCGCCACAGAAATGTGGTTGTGCTTGGTTGATGATTATGCGTTGGCAGCCACCAGAAATGACAAACAGGATGCCGAGGTAGAAATCTCGCCACAAAGTATGGCGTCCATTTTTCACACCATACAAGCTGCAGCGGCACCACACCTGGGCGTGGCAATCGGTGGCTCAGAACCAAGCTGCCCCTTAGTAATATCATACTAATGCTCTTAGTCTTTCAGAAACCCTTGAAGCCTCTATGCCGATTCTCGAGCTAAAGGCCTGCGGTCAAGAAGGAGGGAATGCAATTACGATGAAGTTAGTACACTAGTGAAGATCACTTAAAATATAATATGTCCATGATAAGCTACCAGACTGCTGGAGAATGAACCTTCCGTCTACTACATTAGTGCCGGTTATAATTGGACCCGGTACTAATATGAGCATTAGTACCGGGTCTAACGACTAGTTCCCCAGGAGCCTTCCGTGACCCCCTTTAGTACCGGTTGGGAGCTCTACCGGTACTAAAGGCCACATATTAGTACCGGGTGGAGGCTCCACCCGATACTAATGGGTAACTTTTAATGGGTAACTTTTAGTATCAGTTGGAGCTCTCAACCTTATCTTCTAGATCTCCGCCACCCCCAAACTTCCTCTATCTCTGTCCTCCCCCTGCCTCCTTATCCCCGCTCCCCTCACTTCTCTTTCTCCTCCCTCTCTCTCCCCCACCCCTCCCTCTCCTGCCGCCGCCCCCTCCTCCTCCCCTCTCCCACCCCTCCCCATCCCTCGCCCGCCGCCGCTGCCCCTCCCCTTCCCCCTCTGCTCGCCCTCACTGGCAGTGAGGAGTGGCAACGGGGCGAGGTGCAGGGCAGTGCTTGGGTGGCAGGGTGAGGTGCGGGGCGCGCGGAGGTGCTCGGCGACGGTGCGGGGGTGCAGCGGCGCACGGGGGAGCGGCGGCTAGCCGGAGGTAGCGCGACGCAAGGGTGCGGCGGCGGGGCATAGGTATTTTATTTTTTTCTGCTCTGGGGCGGACGGCGGTGGGAGGGAGGGCGGTGGCGGGGCCGAGCCCGATTTCTTTGTTTTTTTAATACCCCTTTAGTACCGGTTATTTGACCCGGTACTAAAAGGCCCCCTTAATACCGAGGTAGCATTACTGGTTGCACAACCGGTACTAAAGGGGGTTAGGAACCGGTATTGGAGGCCCTTTTCCAGTAGTGATAATAATATTCCCTCTCTGTTCTTAATACGTGTGACATTTAGGATAAGATAATAGTTCAAAATAAATTAATTAAAATGTCTGAAACATCAGTTATTTAAGAGCGGAGGTGAGTACTACACTTACCAACACCACCCTCTTGTATCCTAAGAATTCATGAAAAAATGTAGCAACGCATTTTGCAAGTGTGCGTATAATTATTTAATAGGATAAAAACTTGTGGAAGAATAGATCGACATACATACATATGCTGTAGAAATACGGGATACGTACCAAATTAAAGGAAAAATGTGTGGAAATTAAAAGCCTGCGCATACCCGAGAGTGGATGGTGTAGAAGATTTTACGGCCGGTGACGGAGAAGTTGGCGTTGATGATCTCGGCGCCTTCTTCCTCCAGCACGGTGACCACCTCGTGCAGCTTGAACGGCCGCGCCACGCTGCTGATGAGCACCACGTCAAGGCTCGACCCGTCGTGGTGTTGCCGAACCTCCACAACCGGCGGCGCCGCCGCCATGGCCTCCTCGTCGGCTTCTTCTGAACCCGCGCCGCCGCTGCTCGTTGTCGTCGTCGCGGCCAATGTCGAGGCTCCTCCTCCACCACTACCTCCTCCTCTCACGCCAGCCAAGAGCTGCGCGGAGCTCCTCTTCTGCTGCAGCTCGTCCACCCTTTCCTTGAGCTTCTTGATGTACGCAGCCGCTTCGTCCAGGCTAGCCTGCTGCTGGGTCAACGTATCCTGTACACACGTATAGAGATATACGCGCACACACACACTCAGCCCGTATTTTTTCCAACCTTAATTTGCACATTCTTGACTACTCAAGATGTTATTAGCACCTTAGAGAATAAAAAACAGTGCTAGAAAATGCAATTATCCGGTATGCGAAAACAATTTCGAGTATTCCATGCATCATCTAAGTATTGTTGATCTGAAGGAAGCAACATTTCCCAAAAAGAGTGCTAAATGCCCATGTAGGAGCCAACAGCTTTCATCAATACTATTTCATGTGATAAGGATGAATTAATAACCATAGTTAGTTAGTTAACCTTAGGTAAGGGTTCGATCTCAAAAAGCTGAACAATTAAAGAACAAATGCTAGCAGTAGAGTCATTCAAAATCTTGTGAAGAAGCTGAACCAATCTTAGTAAACCTGAAAAATCTGTCATCCGGACAGGAGAATTAGTTCATTATTTTAAGAAGATTCACATCAATTATTAGTGCTAGCTAATACTAGTAGCAGTTAGCAAATGAGTAATTAGTTGCTGATGCTACGAGCTGATGAGTACCTTGGAGGAGTAGTGTTCTTTGGGGATGAGGGAGGCGAGCTCGACGCAGAGGCTCTTCATGTGCTGCCTCCTCCTCCTCTCGACCTCCTTCCTCGCCACCGTCGTCGCCGCCGATGCGCCGCCGCTGCTGTTGCTCGCTCTGCTTCTCTTCCCTTCCGCTGCCGTACTGCCACTGCTGCTCCTCTTCACATCCATCTCCCCTACTACTTCTCTCACGTCTCTCTCTCTCTCTCTAGATCTGGGCCACGGGCAGAACTGCAGAGATCCGAAAAAGGGAAGCAAATTAAAGGAGTTTGCAACTATGCAAGCAGCAGTCTCATAGAGCCATAGTGATGAACTGAAGCAGTATATATCAGAGTATACTGCACACACGTTAGCTTGGAGAGATGCATATATAGGCTTACACGTATGTACACGTCTGATGCTATGAGTGAAGTCAACGAACGTGGGCAGCAACAGAGGTTACTGGAGAAGAAAGGTGGGAGAAGAACAAGAAGCCGAGGCTAGCTAGCTCCTAGCTGCTTCAGCTAATGGTGGTGGATGCAGGATGCGGTCGGATAAATAAGGAGAAGCCAGATGATATGGCTCCGCTTGTTTCCGCTTATAAGCGGCGTATCGATGGAAATAAGCGAGAATTCTGCTAAATATTTTACTTATTTCTACCGATTCTTGCTTGTATGGTAAGCCGCTTCAGAAATTTGAACTACAAGGAGCGAAAAGTGAGGAACGAGAAAATCTTCGCTTAAATTATAATCCAAACGTAGCTAGGAGAAGCGTATCCAAACAGGACCATGCAAGGGCGCCTTGCTTGGCCGCATTATACACATACGGATCAAAGTGCTACTACTTTCTTGTTGGGTTCGGATATTTTAAGCACCTGTATTTTAAGTACAGTTCACACATGCTGTGTGTAGGGGTGGTAAAGGATCCTCTAATTTAACCTAGAAAATTTAAGGATCACGCTTAATAAGAAGCGGACCAAAATATTATATTATATGATTTTAAAAATTAAAATAGATATTGCTGAGTTGGATTGTGAATGAAATATGAGGGTCATGATCCATTTTAACCCCTAGCTGTGTGTGCGTGTGCACAGAGAGTGCCGGCCATCGCACAAATTAACCAGGACACAACCCCCTTATATGTCATGGACGATGGACCATGGAGGCATTGAACGAAAGAACCGGATAATGGGCAGAATCTAGTTGGATCTGCTCATGCTCCACAACAATAATATAATCACTGTTTTTATTTCCTCAAATTTCCATGGATCAGTTGATTTATCGGAAACACTCACTCCTCGAATTTTCCTAATAGTAACTGCGATTACTTCCTTCCATCAGAAATATAAGACCAGTGGTAATATAATATCTATAAAAATATAATATATTAAATAGAAAGAGTTGTATACATGCTATGAAAGTGCTTTTCATCAGAAAAATAATAATACCAATCGTGTGCTTTCAATATCTATACACTTTTAGACATTAATAACCGAAGATAAAATGTTATATCACTTAGGATAAACCTAGATGGACTTACATTTGTTATTAATAAAACAAGTAATTTAAAATTTTAAATGGAGCACAGAGCAAATTTGAAGAGTAAGGGATGTTTGGATACGAGGTGCTAAACTTTAACAGTGTCACATAGGATGTTCAGATGCTAATTAGGAGAACTAAACATGAGCTAATTATAAAACTAATTGCAGAACCCTGTGCTAATTTGCGAGACGAATGTATTAAGCCTAATTAATCCATCATTAGCAAATGGTTGCTGTAGCACCACATTATCAAATCATGGACTAATTAGGCTTAATAGATTCGTCTCACGAATTACACTCCATCTATGCAATTAGTTTTATAATTAGTCAATGTTTAATACTCCTAATTAGCATCCAAACATCGGATGTGATGGGTGCACTCTGGAGCCAAACAGGCCATAATTCACTTGCCTGTGTACACTCGTTGTCACAGAATAGTGTCACATTAATGGCACGACAGTACCTATGTGGAAGTAGCACAGCAATTTATTTTGTCGCGACTTGCTGTGTTGCTAGCTAGTATACCCCTCTATTTGAAATTATAAAACTTATTTCATTAGATTCGTATTCATAAATATTTTCTTATTGGCATACTTGTATATCACGTAAATAAATATAAATAAAGTAATTGTTGATCAGAGCCTTACCATAATGAAAAAAATACACCTTGCAAAAAGGAGGGAGTATGTTGTAACCTCTCCGAGTGCCACGGCATTTGCATTAAGTGTACTGACAATGACACTTATAGGACTTGTCTGGAAGAGATGTCATTAAATTTACGTGCCGGGACTTTGCTCCTAAATTTGACAAGGTTAGGTTAGTACTCGAGTCAGATTTTTTGTATAGTGAAATTTTTTGTATAGTCAAATTTCAGACACCAAATTGATGGCTCCCATTTTGGCCAACTTTGACCAACAAAATAAAACAAGGTGATAACTTTATGAGCCCAACTAAACGGTGTCCAAAGTTGGTAAAAATGGCCAAGCTTTGTCTTGGCAAGGTTTGGCACACCCTACATGTATCACTAGCATGTTTTCAAAGTTCCACTTTACTGAAACAGTTAGCCAAACCGGCACCGTACCCTGCCGTCTCACCTCTTGATATGACATCTTCCTTCAGCTAGCCATGATTCCTTTACCCTAAAAGCCTTGTAAATTTTCACACAATAATAGTTCTTCACGTGATCGGCAGCACTTTAATTGAAGCAGGGGCCACAATAGAGGACAAAGGGGTAGTCAGTGGGTATTAGTCTCAAACCAAAGCCCTGATCATGGACTTCACAAAGGCTGCGATAGCTTAGAGAATGAAGGCCATGGTCCCTGGTGTGTGTTGTCCTAGGAAAAGCACTGCCACTGGTGCGATCGAGCCCTAGCGCCCCCCACCCCCTCCCCCCACCCCCCACATTTCTTTCGTGCTAGCGTGATTCTGTCTCGCTTCTCAATAGCATATGCCTACGCCTTATCTCTTCGCTTGACATACTTCCTGTAAACGTGTTTTGAGGCTCATCATAGGCTAAGGTGTGTTTGGTTGCTTGTATCATTTGATTTATGTATGGTATGATTCAAAATAATAATAATCCTTTTGTTTGGTTGGGCGAATTGTACCATCCCATCTAGAATGAAGCCATAATACATGATTCTACTAATAATAAAAGTGAACCATATGGTACAAGCAAATTAGTTGAACACATCATTCATGATCATCCATGCATACATCAAGTGGTACATGCAACCAAACACACCCTAAGTGTTCATGGAGTCCTAAATGGAGCCGCTAATGATCTTGCGTGGTCAGCATGCATGGTGGAGTCTATGGCCGTACCATCCTGGGAGGCATGGCTCCAAGAACAACAAACACCTCTTTCCCCCACCCTTGTGAAAGTTGCCGCGGCTTTTAGCAGGGCAGCGCTTCGTTGTCAGCACAGAGTAGGCTTAGTTCAGTGTAGGAGGCTTCATTGTGATGGTTTGTATTGGTTGGTCATTACCGCTGTGTGGGTTTTGTTTTGTCAATTTTTCATATGCCCGACAAACCGGCTCTCCACAGTTGATGACACTCGTTGACTCCATCCTAGATAGCCTCAAAAAAATTAAGAGAGCCCATCTGCGATTTATTAAGCCATATCGCTGCACGACCTAACCAAGAGCCTTAAGTTTATTTGTGATTCTTCACTTATCTCTATACAACCATGTAAATTCTTAAGGGACCTGCTTCGTTCTCTTAACCAGGAAGCTCTCTCCTCCTCGCGCACGGCGCACCTCAATCGCCGCTGTGGCGGCATGCCAGCATGTACGTAGGGCTACGGACATATGTTTGGTCAGTTTGCCAAACGACGACGTTGCATGTTAAATTACACAAGACTTTAGCCGTATCTGAATTACGGAAGGCCGCGCCTTTTTAACCACTGGACCTTCGTTCAGGGCCGGGAGAGCGTTTATGGCGTTGTTGACCGCTAGTGATGGGTCCATAGACTGTAGTCCCCAACGGACCCGCCTTTCCTCAGCACTTGGTCCAACGAGAGGTGCGGCGACGACGCGTACCCGGGTCGGCCCAGCAACGCAATGCAGGATGAGACCAAGATCCGGCCACCGACCAGCTCCTTCGACCAGGAGGTCTGGTCGGTGCCACGACCAGAAGGCTCCAGTCAGGGTGGGACCACAGTCCGACCTCGATCGAGTTCCCCGACCGGGGATGCGCCGTACCGACCACACCACTCACCCCGACTAGCACGACCGGGGCCGAGTGGAACAACTGACCGGGGATGCCCACTCGGTGCGAGCCCAGGGAGCAGGTGGAACGGATAAGAGAAAGCGCCCAGATCAACCGCCGTACGAAGAACCGTACAACACCACGTCCTGCGCACGCCATGCACAATGCCGCCTTGACCTACCTGCCACAACGGAGTGGCCTAACGAGATGAACAGGGATCGAGGACGGCGGCCATACCGTACTCAACGACGTGGGCCTCGACAAGACTAGACGACGCCCGCACTCTCCCTCTCCCTCTCTAACTTGTAAGGAAGTCCCCTTGAACTATAAAAGGGGGTGCGCCCTCTCTCCCTCGGAAAAGAGGAGAGACTCTCTAGCTCTCTCAAGGAAGACACTTCTACTCATTCCATACGCGCACACACTCTCGAACACATAGCGCACGTCTGAGCCCCCGGTCACTCTCTCCCACTCGGACCAGAGCACGACCGGGTCTTGGACACCCCTTCTCATCCCTCTCTCATTTGTATCCCCACTGCAAACTTTGAGCACCTAGGCTCAGGAATATAGTCGACCGACCAACCCCGACTGGACGTAGGGCCCATTGCCCGAACCAGTATACATCCTGTGTCATTGTGTGCTAGGCCATATCCGATCTAACACTCGGCAAAACTACTAACATTTACTTGTCGGCCAGATTCTGCACCGACAGTTGGTGCCGTCCGTGGGGAGCACGCCGTGAGTTCGTGTCTTCGGTCATCGGATGGCCCACCTTCCCGCCACTTTCGGCATGGCGAGCTCGAGGGATACAATTTGCTTCGGCTCGCTGGAGTTTCCTGCACCCCCGCTCGGGGGGATGTGGGTTCCTCCCATCTTTGCGCCGCTCCAGACCTTCCACTTCGGGAGCCTAGACTTCGTCGCCGACCAGCTCGGCGTACTTCGCCTCCAAGAGGAGGAGCCCGCCCTAGCATCCCAAGGAGGAGGAGCGCCCTCCATGGACCCTGGGCCGCTAGATGACCTTGACGTTGAGGCACTCGCGGTCTGCCTCGAGTCCGCGTTGGGCTCGAACCCCACGGTGAGTGACGTAGACATCATCCTGTACTCAGTGTTCAACACTTTTCGCTAGCTCTCCGGAGGGACCCCGCTGTCTCCGCCGCGCTCGCCACGCGGCCGGTTCCCCTCCGGCCTTGCGTCCCCCGTGGGCATACGCACGGGGGCTCTGGAGGGTCATAACGTCGCCCCGTCACCCATGCGAGTTCATGGGAATGGCAGATTACGCTCCCGCCTCCTTCCCCAACCTCTGCGACGAGGAGATAAAGAGCGACAGCTCTAGCATCAGCGACATCATGGCATCCAGCCATACTCTATCCCAGGAGTGCGCCATGGTGGATGCCCCGGGACAGCCACCGGAGGTGGTGGGGGCCCAGCAGACTCACACCCCCCCGGACCATCATGTGGAGGCCCTGCAACGCGCACAGGAGCACGGCGATAAGCTGCGACAGTGGTGGCAGAGCTGGCAGCCACCTGCGCCGGTGCGCCCAGCGCAGCGCTCTGAGCCGCACACGCGCAACCCAGCAAGCGGCACTCAAGGCCATGCCCGCCAGGTCCATCGCAACATCCTGGCCGGGGGAGACGATCCCCCTCAGTTTGCTCGGGCCGGCTAGAACACCGCTGCTGCGGTGATGCTACTGCGCAGCCTCCTTAAGCCCGCCGACCCCCAGGAGCAAGCAATCCACCGGAACCTCCGGGCACTGGTGGAGACTGCTGCCATCCAGTAGGCGAAGAGCTCCGAGTCGCGACGGCGGCACGCGGCCTCTTGCTCGACCGGGGCATTGGGGCCGCACCAGTCGAATCGCTCCATCCGACCACCACAGCAGCCGCCTCGAGCGGGGCAAGACGCCGCGGCCATATCGCAGCCCAACCCGGTACCTGCTCCACGATGTCCGCACATCCGCGAGTGACTCGGGCCAAACCGTGACGCTCGCAGTGTCATCAACACTCGATGCCAAGCTCAGCACGACGCCGACGTCCACCGAACGGCGGCAAGCGCAGGCGGTGCAGGCCCCAGCCGGCCCGTCGAGGAGTACGAGGGGACGCACCCCAGGCGTGGCGGCCGACCTGAGCGACCGGTACGGTGACCAAAGCCTCAGCCTAGATATCTCGGGACCATGGGCCTTTGATCGCCACATCCAGAAAGCGCCGTTCCTACAACGCTTCCGACCGCCCACCAACATCGCCAAGTACACTGGAGAGACGAACCCCGGTGTATGGCTCCAAAACTTTCAGCTCACTTGCTGAGCCGGTAGAGCGGATAATGATTACTTGATCATCCAGTACCTCCCCATTTGCATAGGGGAGTTCGTTCGGGCATGGCTTGAATTCCTACCGCCCAACAATATCCACGACTTGGTGGGCCTCAAGAAGGTCTTCGTCTAGAACTTCGAGGGGACATACATCCGTCCCAGGAATTCTTGGGACCTCAAGAGCTGCAAGCAGGAACCCAACGAGTCCCTGCGGGATTACATCTGTAGGTTCTCAAGGTAGTGCAACTGCCTTCCTGATGTCATTGACGCAGATGTCATCAGCTCGTTCCTCTCCGGAACAACCTGCAAGACCCTGATCCACAAGCTCGGCTGCTTGAAGCCTTGTACCACCCGTGACCTGCTCGACATCACCACAAACCACGCCTCCGGCGAGGAGGCGGTCGGGATGGTCTTTGGCGGCGGTCAGGACAAGGGCAAGGCCAAGCGTGAGGACCAGGATGAGGGCCCCTCTGCACGGCAGGGTAAGAAGAACAAGAAGGACCGTACATGGTAATCGAGGTGATCCGACCAGGCGCCTACTGACTGAAGGATGACGACGACAACATCCTCACCAACACGCGGAACATTGAGCAGTTACATAGTTTCTTTCCCAAACTTGGTTTTTAACAGTCATTTCCATTCGACACTCGCTCCTACAGCGCCCTAGCCCGAGCACTCTCGGCCTGGGTCGTTCGGGGGCTCCACGGGGGTGCGGTACCACCCCCTCCTTACTTTCGTGCAATCTCGCACTGCGCCCGAACGAAAGGGCGTCCCGTTCCTCTGACTACCCTAAGTAGTTTACACTTCAGCCTCCCGACTAATCAAACCCTACCACGACCTACGATTACGAGCAGCTGAGCCTTGTGATCCATGCCCGGGTTCTAAAGGTTGCAGCCTACGGTCAACGGGCAGGTTTGAAAGGAAAAAAGGCAAAAAGCAGAATTGCTTAAGGGCGAAAACGAGAGCGGGCGGGACGAGCTCCCCTTCACGATTAATACGATCACAAAGAACTTAAATTATTCATTTGGGGGCTCTCAGTCCCCCACGAAATTCATTATAATACAAAGAACTAACTGCTTCAATGGAATTCTACTACTGCCCCCGATCGCATCGGACAAAGGTGCCTCAGTTGTGGTCGGGACGACGTTCTGCTCCAACCTGGTCTCCATCGCTTCATCAGGATTGACGACGCCTTCTTGACCCACGCTTGCGGTCCCCGCTGAGCGGCGAGCCTCCATCACCCACTTCGTGGTGGTATGCTCGGCGACCGCCTGTGCGTACGGCACCAATCTCTCCCCCAGCGCCTGGATCTCGGTCGTGCTCCACCCGTCGGTGTACCCTCCACCTTCCCAGGCAGGGTTGGGAGGCCCATCGTCAGAATCTCCATCGGGCAGAGGCCAACAGGCCACCTGAGCTAGTCGGACAGCTTGGGCCAAGAGAGGGGTAAGGAGCAGTGGAATGCCACATGAAGGCTATACCAACCCTGTCATGAACGATGGATCCGGATTCCACACGGGCACGCCCGTTAGGAGCTCCCCGACCCCATCACTCGAGCCGTCGAGGTAAGCGGCGTCAGCTTAACCCCTCCGGTTGCGGAAACCGCGGATGGGGTGATGCCTAAAAACCCGACCAAGGTAATTTTGCCAATCCTCCATTTCCTTTCCCATTGCAAGAGCATTCATTCATTCATTCATCCATCCCATGCATGAATTCATTCCTACTTTCATTCATACATTCATCTCATACATACAATCTTGAATTACAATTGATTTGCGTCACGTCATAAAGCAATAGCGGTTCATTCGAAATGAGTTGTGACCGACTGGCGTTCGAAGGCCGGCCCGTGAAGGGCTCAAGGTCGCCTTGCGTCAAACAGAGCTAGGAGGAAAAGCAGATGAGCCCCAGTGGCCCTCACCCGACCCGCTCAGAAGCGGAAAGGGTCATCTCGACTTCTCGTTCGATCCTGACCTCGAGCCATGCCCACAGAATCTCCATCGAGGGGAGGCCAGCGGGCCACCCGAGTTAATCGCCGGAACGGCTCAGGCATCTGCCGAGAGGCGGGTTAAGGAGCAGTGCAATGCCACATGAGGGCTATGCCGACCCCGTTACGAATGACAGACCCAGATTCCACTCGGACATGCCCGTTATGAGCTCACTGAGCCCGTCACTCGAGCGATCGAGGCAAGTGACGTCAGCTCAACCCCTCCGGTTGCGGAAACCGTGGACGGGGTGATGCATGAAACTCGACCGATCCCGACCAAGCCCAACGGGGCTCGGGGGCTCAGGCCGCCAGATCCTGACTCGGGAATATGACCGATGACACAGGTCGCGGTCGGAACACACATTGGCAAGCGCCCTGACTCGCAATAGGGACCACCTCATACCGACCGGTGGGGACGCAAGAATCTGCGGCCCCAGGAAAAAGTACCAAAGTGCTCAGCCTCCGACCGACTCCCCAGTCGGCCGCATGCTCGGGGGCTAGGCCGGACTACCAACGAGTCCCCTCCTCGAGGGCGAGGCACCTGTGCCTACTCAGCGTGCCTCCGCAGCCCACGCCAGTCCTCTCCACGGGGGTTGGACGCCTGTATCTATCTGGAGTGCCTCTGCGGCCTCTGCCAGTCATCCCCTCGGGGGCTAGGCGCCTATATTTGCTCAGGGGCTAGACGCCTGATCCTACTCAGCCACTCTTTGCAACGCGGTAGACAAAGGGACAAACGCCAAAGTCCCAACGACAACCTACCTCCACGGCATGAGGGGCACAAGAAACACATGAAAACTTTCATTGAGCTAAAAAAGGCTTTTACATTATCACGCAAAGCGTGCGAAAATAGAAGCCACAGGCTTTTACAAATATCACGGAAAGCGTGCGTAAATAGCCCTGGGACTGCTCTACACCTCGGAGCAGGAAGTGTCAGGGCGATAGGAGAAAAATGATCGCATGCAAGAAATCTGCGCTCAAACAAAGTTCTCTCCTCCCTCTGCAGCGATCGGGCGAACAACACTCCTGTATGTCCCTTCACGGCTTCAAGAAGCTCCAAAGGGGCTCAGGGGCTGCTGATGGGTCCATAGACCTAGGGTCCCCAACGAGCCCAGCTTTCTGGAGCACTTGGCCCAATGAGAGGTGCGGCAACAACGATGCATACCTGGGCCGGCCCAGCAACGCAACGCAGACCGAGACCAAGATCCGGCCACCGACTGGCTCCTCCAACTAGGAGGCCTGGTCGGCACCCGACCAGAAGGGTCCAGTCGGGGGTGGGACTACAGCCCGACCTGGACCAAGTTCCCCCGACCGGAGGTGCGCCGTACCGACCACACCACTCCCCCCGACCGGCACGGTCGGGGCCAATTGGGACAACCGACCGGGGACGCCCGCTCGGTGTGAGCTCAGGGAGAAGGTGGAACGGATAAGAGCAAGCGCCCAGGTCAACTGCCGTATGAAGAACCATACTGCATCACACCCTGCGCACGCCCCGCACAGTGCCGCCGCAACCTACCCACCACAACAGAGTGGCCTGACAAGATGAACAGGGACCGAGGACGGCGGCCATACCGTACTCGATGACGTGGGCCTTGACAAGACTAGATGACGCCCGCACTCTCCCTCTCTCTCTCTGACTTGTAAGGCTGTCCCCTTGAACTATAAAGGGGGGAGCGCCCTCTCTCCCTCGGAAAAGAGGAGAGACTCTCTGGCTCTCTCAAGGCAGACACTTCTACTCATTCCATACGCGCACACACTCTCGAACACATAGCGCACGTCTGAGCCCCTGGTCACTCTCTGTCACTCGGACCAGAGCATGACCAGTTCTCGGGCACCCCCTCTCATCCTTCTCTCATTTGTACCCCCACTGCAAACTTTGAGCACCTGGACTTAGGAATATAGTCGACCGACCGATCCCGACAGGATGTACAGCCCGTTGCCCGAACTAGTATACATCCTGTGTCATTGTGTGCTAGGGCATATCCGATCGAATGCACGGCAAAACTACTAATATTTACTTGTCGGCCAGATTCCACACCGACAGCTAGTGTGACCACCGCATCACCAAGAGCGTGGCAAGGCCTATCTTCAATCGTCGGTGGAGACGACATACATACGTGTTGCCCATGGGCACATTTATATTTTTATAGATAGATCTAGATATAATATATATGCCCGTATGAGATGCCCTCCACCTGCAGGCTGCAGGTACCTAGCCACCAACCAGCGCGGCTTACGTTCGTCGCGCCGTTGACGCATGCCTGCGGGACGCAAGCGGGTGGAAGGCCGAAGGCGCTTTCAATTCACTGGCCAGCTAAGGGAGATGCCCCAGCTGGCGGCCCGTCGCTGGCTGCACACCACGGACACATTAGATAGGGGGCAGTGCTGGTAGTGCCCATCCGACTCAGGCCAATTTGGTAGGGGTCTTGGAGTGCTTCTCCACCAGCTTTAGCGGGAGCCCTACCAAACACCAGAAATGAAAATGGTTTTAGGGGTGAAGCCAAGCTGGAGCCTCCCTTAAAATGAACTGGGCAATCGGAGCTAAAAATACTGGCTCCTACCAGTTCCTCACTATCCCCCACATTTATGAGTACAAAAGTGCCCCAGAAGTTCATAGAAATTATGCTGAAATTGCCACCCAATCCTTGTTCCCACTACCCACCAACCTGCGTAGCTGTTGACGCTCGTTGTTGACACACTTTTAGTACCATTTAAGTGGTACTTTCATACATATTATTATACTAACCCACCACTTGGCATCTGAAATAACCCCGTTTTCGCATATGCATTGTATTTTGGAGGATATTCTATTTTTTCAGGAAATTGGACCTAAAAGTATATTTTTGAATAAAGCTCCAAACAAGCAATGAACCTGTCAAAGATGAAGGTCAACGGGCTCTGAACGAGCCCAGGCCGATCGGCCTGGTAAAGCCCAAGCCGATCGGCTAGGGGTCTTTTGGCCTCCTCTGACGCTCATTTTTGGCAAGCACTCCTCCAAGATTATTTAAGGGCTAAGTTTGTGAAGATATGGTAAGGATCACTTCGGGATCAAAGAGGATCAAGAGGAGATTTGAAAAGTTATTGAAGATCAATCTCATCCCGAAGTTACCGACGTGCCAGGACTACATGCAAGTGATAATAAGACTCCAGGACACCTAAGAAGATTTGGGGATGAAGGAGGGCGCGAGAGGCCACAAGGAAGGGCTAGGCCAGTCGGCTTGGACCCCCCAGGCTGATTGGCCTGGGGCTTTCCTTGCTCCTCACGCCTTCCAATTTCTACCATGCGCTCTCTAGACTATAAATATTCCGATATTTCATCAAGCACGCAGATCCATCCACCAGAAGTTGACGAATAGAGGGACACACACTAGAGGGAGCTGAGGGCCACTACAACTCTTCGAGGTTGTCTAGGAGGTTGCTTAGGCTAGACCCTAGCCACCATGGTCGTCCCTACACGGTGAAGCCATGGTGGAATTTTGGAGCCGAGTCTTGTGATCATCAAGGCTTATGTACACACGATGATTATATCCAACTAATCTTGTGCTTAATTTGATCTACTATGATGCATGCTTATTCTCATATATTTAGCTAGCATATGTTCTTAGTAGGAATAGATGTAATCGTGGTGATTAGTCTATATCTTGCGGATATATCTTAGTAGTGTGTAGGATGTCAGTGTGATTACCTTCGTGTGGTGACAGCATGCTGGAAGGGAAAGGCTGGACGATTGCGTAATGTTGAGTAGGATCGATGGCGAGTATTGTGGAAGTTGTTTGAGGTAAAGCTTTGGGAAATTGGAAGCATCAACACGCACCTCGCAGTGGCGACCACAAGAAAGTAGGCCGCTTGTGAGCCGCCTTTTTGAGAGATGACTCTTTATCAAAGTGCTACATAGTTTGGTTACCACTTTGGCTGGAACTACAACAAGAGGACAATAGGCTCATGCTATCGTTGGTGATGTTATATCATATATGTCTGTGGATGTGATCTACCCTTATTCATGATATCAATCTTTACATCAAGGTTACCCTTCATATGCAATCTATGCTTCATGTTAGGATTAGATCCGTTAGATTAGATGGAAAATCCTAGTCAGCTCGCTGCTGGTCCACGGATTGATAAATCTTGGATGGAATACTCTAAGGGAAAAGCTATGATGATCCGTGCGCTTGCGGTTCACAAATTGGTGTGCTAACTACTGTCAACAAGCTTTTGTGGTGCTGTTGCCGGGGATCGGCAACTCGAACCCTGGGATGATCTATCTAATTTTTCGGACTAATCCTAATTTTTCTATTGCATATATCCTGTTTTTCTTATTTGTGTCCTTGAAAGCAGGTAAATACTAGATGCCAGATGATCGAACATGGACTTCATCAAGTCTCAATTCACTCCGATAAGGTGATAACAACATCAAGCCCAACTCTTTAGCAGTAGGTGCTAACTTTGTTAGTGGACTAGTATCTGCTATCGAGTCCACACCAATGAAGGCAATACAAATGCTTATAAGGAAGGTATGCCACTGTGTCAATTAATTTTTGAGACAAATGTTTCTTGGAGATTTTTGAGACTAATGTTTCTAGCAATTCTTTTTGACTCAACTAATTGTGAACAACATCGATAGTCTTTTCAACCATGCTAGCCTTTGTCTTTGCTAACCCTTTTGCATGTGCATTTGCATTTGTTTCATCATTCATGTATTAGCTTGGCTTTCTCCTAAAAACTTTTATGATGAATGCTTTCATATCTATGTCAATGCTTCTAGGGCATTTTCCCTTTGCAATCTTGTGTAAACGTAGTGTTTAGACTTGGTTGCAGACCATCATCATTCAGTTTAATAAACCTTGCTAGCTTTTCATATCATCTCCATATTGCATTGGTTGGTTTTTAAGCTTTGTAATGAGCTCTATTTTTCTTATGCTGGAAAGAGTTATTGATCTTGGGATAAGCATGGTGTTTGACCTTGATTAATAATTTGTTTATGGCTATGGAGAATTTCAGCAATCTAGTTGTAAGCATGGTTCTTAGAACTTGGTGCAAACATTATCTTTGTTTTTGATTCTACCTATCATTTGCATTCACACTTGCACTCACGTACACTCATTAGGCTTTTGTTTTTTATTTTACTGGATTAGCTATGCCACAAGTTAAAGTCTTAGGGATTATCGGTGTTTTATACCTAGCAACCTACCGAGGGGTATCCCAAGGTAGTAGATTGGTTGGTGGGGGATCGTCGGACCTGGAAGTCGAAGGTAAAAGCGAGGACACAAGACACAGATTTATACAGGTTAGGGCCGCTAGAGTAGTGTAATACCCTAGGTCTTGCTTGGGGTGTTGTATATTGCACCCTACACTTGGGTGTTGTTTGTTATTGAGGATTTGATCCTCTTTTTTGGTTCTATGAGGTCTTTGCCTACCGATCTAGGGACCTCTGCCCTCCTTTATATACTCTAGGGGCTAGATTACTAGTCGGTTATAATGAGGAGTTCTAGTAGGATTACATGGTATGAGTCCTAGTAGGACTATAGAGGAATCCTAGTAGGAGTTCGTTTTCTTCCTTCCTTGTGGGTATTGGGGATCTATCCCCGACAAGGCCTCGAGCGCTTCATAGTTGAATGTAGCAGTCTTCGAGTACTTTTCATATCCTCGCCGAGTAGTTTAGTGCTTCTCGAGTAATTTGTCTGGCTGAATCTTCAAAGTTTTTCAAAGCTGACACGAGGCTATGATGTGCTCAAACCCTTGATCATCTTGATTTTGTAATCTTCATCTTTGGAATGTGATATGGAGGGTAGCGAAAGTCGCACTCCATATGGAGTAGCTCCTGAGCCTTGGGTTGAATCAAAGAATCAGACTGAGGGTCAATAAAATCTTGAATCTTCTTTCTTTGTCTTTTAAAAAATAACTATTGGGTGTAGCTAATCAGCCCCCGAGCCTTGGAATGATTAATTAATCAATCTGAGGGTCTAGCGAGGTTTAGTCTTCACGCCAATCGTCTTTCAAGTAGTTTTTCGATGTCCACCCCCCGAGCTTATGCTCCAGGTGAGCCGTAGGAGCCATGTTGAGTAGTTATTTGGCGCTTAGCCCCCAAGCTTGAGAGCTAGTAGAGCTATCAGAGGTATTCCGAGTAGTAATTGGCACTTAGCCCTCGAGCTGTGAGCTAGCGAAGCCATTGGAGGTACTGAGCGTCCTGGAGAGTCGTCGCCGAAGCTTGACCTGCAAAAAAAGATGCATACATTATGTAGATATTTGTAGAATTTGGAACTACTGAAATTTATTCAGTGATGAATGTAATGTAAATGGTGTGTGTCATGCTCTTGTTTTGGCCATATTTCTCCTGAGTAGTTAGCCTGTTACGTTTAGACTCTCAGTCCTTGTTTAGCTATGGCCGCTGCATGTGAGATCTTTGTCTCGTGTACGCGTACTGGCACTGCTGCTACGGAGATCTTTGTCTCGCGTCTTAGTGTTTAGGTATGACAGAAGATCCGAGGCTTTCACGAATTGAAGCATGTTCTGCTCGAGTAGATTAACAACCGCTAAGAGAAGACGCTTAGAATATAGTCGGCATTGCGACAAAAAGACTGCGCGATTGCGCGTAAAGTAGTCACTGAGACTTTTCTACCTTTTGGAGAGGAGAGCGCGTATTGCCACGCATAGGATTTGTGCCTCCTTAGAGTGTAGCCACTGTGAGCCTCCAGCACTCAGTGCGCCAAACCCGTGGCCGTAGCCTCCGAAATTCGATTTACCAAGCTTGTTGCGGAGCTTCCGGAACTCAGTGCACAAAACCCGTGGCTATAGCCTCTGTAATTCAGTGTACCAAGCCTATGGCTGTCGGTTAACATGCCTCAGGAATAATTGGCAAAGTGTAGCTCTGGAGGGTAATTTCCGTCGAGAGGCGTACACAAAAAAGTACTCGGCGTGTTTCCCTGCATGCGGAAAACAAGCCGGAAAAATTAGATCAAATAATTAAAAAAGTGACTTAGCTTGATTCGTGGATGATTGTCGATGAAGCCGTGGCAGTCTTCGTGAAGCCGCGATGGTTGTTGATGAAGCCGACTAGTCCGACTCGATTCTGACTAGTTGTTGATCACGTGAAACCTGCCCTCGACTAGTTTTCTAGTCGAGACGAGTAGTCGAAGTAGTTGTTGGTGACTTGATGCGGCCGGATGTCGGGATAGCAGTGCTCGCGTACATCTTCTATGTATGTTAGGCTATGATTTTGAGGTTTTGTGGTAGCCTTCCATGTGCGTGTAGCACAAATCCCTCCAAATTGCTTTTTACGAAGAGTGGTCGGAGCTGATTATTTGCCTCAATCCGCGCGTGACTGTAATAGATTTTTGTCATCTTGGAATAATGGAGTGGGTCCCTCAGTCTGCCTGATCTCCCAACTCGAATCGGATTTGCCTCTGCCTTGATCGATGAGCCGCATGCAGCAGCCTACGGCGGAAACCGACTTGGTCTTCGACCGGAACGCGGAGCGCATCGATTCTGTCTCGGCGTAGATTGGTCTGCTCGGAACTCCGACTCGGGGATTGATCTTGATGATGAGGTCCTTCAAGCTCGCTTGATGATCTCAACGATCACCCCTACCTAGCGCCAGATGTCGGTGTTTTATACCCGGCAACCTACCGAGGGGTATCCCGAGGTAGTAGATTGGTTGGTGGGGGATTGCCGGACCTGGAACTCGAAGGTAAAAGCAAGGACACATGGCACGGATTTCTACAGGTTCGGGCCACCAGAGTAGCGTAATACCCTACATCCTGTTTGGGGTGTTGTATATTACGCCCTGCGCTTGGGTGTTGTTTGGTATTGATGATTTGGTCCTCTGTTGTGGTTCTATGAGGTCTTCGCCTACCGATCTAGGGACCCTGCCCTCCTTTATATACTCTAGGGGGGTGGGATTACTAGTTGGTTGCAATGAGGAGTCCTAGTCCTAGTAGGATTACAGAGGAATCCTAGTAGGAGTTCGTCTTCTTCCTTCCTTGCGGGTAATGGGGATCTATCCCCGACAGGGATGTTGTTGGTTTGTTGGCGATTGCTTCTACTCCCGACAGTCACCTTGGAGGTAGTTTGTGCACTTGAATTATTTTCCAGGCATGGTGAAGCGCTTTCATGAAAAAAGAAGAAATTGAAGGATAATAAATGCGACAAAAGTGAAGAAGCATAAAGACAAGCTCCGGACGCTGAGAACAAGGATTTCAACAAGCACAAAAAGCTTCATCTTATTCTTCCATGCCTAGCACAATGCTAAGAGTGGAGGAGGACTTGGCGGACAAAGAATACAAGGATCGCAGTCGCCAGAAGTTGCTCTTTTTTCTTCTTCCATGCTAAGCACAATGCTTAAGCATAGGGGAGGTTACGCTGCACTTCATCACAAGCATTGAAAGAACGGTAAGTTCTCTCTCAGCCGTTTCTTTGTCTATCTCTTTCTAAAATGCTTGTTATAAGCCTTCAACCATAGACTCGATGGAGCCTTTCTATATCTCTTGATAATAACATGGCTACTAGGAGTACAACCTAGTTTTTATTTTCTTTAAATCATGATCACCATCACCTTGTGCTCACCACGATGTTAATAATTTTGGTATAATCTTGCTTATGGAAAAATGATGAAGGTTGCCGCTTTGTTTTACTTGTATATGACTTTTCTAATTGCTATCTATTTAATGAACTTAAATTGATTAAATACTGGCTCTTTTAATTGTGGAGATTAAATGACTAAATTCTAGACCCACAAACTTTATGTTGCTTTTTGATTTAAGTTTTCCGATGACCTGATAACTTGAATTGTTTTCATTTAAAATTAATTCATATGCCATCTACATTTGTGAATCTCTTACAAAGTTCTACCTACCAGAGCCTATATACATGCATGATCTTTCATAATAAAACCTTTAAATTGCAAACTTATATTTTGATGAGTTGGATTCAGATTGATTTATGTGGTACGAGACTTAGAAGCTGACCATCTCCTTTGTGTAAACCTTTTTCTTGCTAGCCTTTCTGTCCATGCATTGTGAATTTGTACACTGAAAATTTCACAAACCTCGCTAGGCATCCAACCTAAACCCAAATATATCATTTTTGTGACTACCTCTTTAACTACAACCTATTATTGAGCATAAAAAAATATTTTGACAAAGATTCAGAAGATTAATCAGTGCCTTTTCAAGAAAATCAAGACCTAGAGGCGTCCACCAATGCGAAAAATAAAAAGCGAAGAAAATAGAAGCCAGAAGGGGCCAGGCCGATCGGCCTGAGGTGTTTCCCCCTCTATTCCCTCTGAAATTTAACGTGGAAGTCCCTCCAGAGGAATAAAATAATTTTTTCTACAGAAGATCGAATATTTTGGTACTTACATCAGCAGTTTATCTTTCTTCATTTTCATGCTCGGGGATGAGCATCATCTAAGCACGAGGGAGGAGTCATCGCATTATCTCTTACTACTGCTGAGTAAAGAGGTTATTACTATTTTTGCAGGCCTACTAGTTATGTAAGATATATATAAACATATATATGATGGTTGTTATTGCAATATGCATGTAAAGTAAATACAAACAAACTTATGACACAAGCCACCTGTGCTACAGACATATACATCAGGGCATCCAACATTTTTAAAAGAATTTTGGTAGTAGTTTATCATCATCCACTTTATATATCCTTGACTCTATTTCTCTAAGACTTCCTCTCGGTAGCAGCAAGAAAGGGATAGATCAACCATACATGCAAATGCTTCAGGCCGGAAGCCAGGGTTACACAATCAGACATTCACTGTCTAGCTAGCAGTAGCAGCCTACCCATCAGGCTCAGCAATAGTCAGGTCAGGACCATCATGCAATGTGGACAGAGCATGGTCCAGCACATGCGCGCTGAGACACATGCACATTTCGGCTCAACGGTAAACAAAGACAAACAGCGTGGGTGTCTGATCCTTATTGGATCTCTTGGGGGGCCGGTATCACAAAACTGGCAGGTCAAATCCCTCAACGTTTAGCAGTATCCTTAAACTATCGTGACAATTTGTTGCATATCTGGGTTTGGATGCATATAAGAGGGAACGAGTTGTGCCCAATTTTTAGTTCAGAAACAAACAAAAGGTTTATGGCCAACAGTAGCAATAATGCTCCCTCGGCTCTTTCCTAATTTGTCGTACTATCTTCTCTAGTGAACGACTTTGCAGTAGTACTGTACGTATTCTGATGGACAAAAGTGTTCATATATACTGCCACATGGAAATTATATTGCTCTATATGATACTGGAAGTACACTTTTCTGTAAATTACTGTACTTCTACCAACCATGTTACGAACTTACTCTAGCCTTTTTCAAAACATTAGTAACGCACGTTTCAAATTAGGTGAGGTGATAGTGACAACCATATTAGTGAAATGAATTTTGTTGATTAGCCTTGGCGGTGGTGGTTAGAGGTACATAATGATGTTAGTTGCTGTTGGAAAGAAAGATGACAGCGGGTATAATTGACCTTACACTAATGTGGATGCAGGGGCGGAGCTAGGCCTATTCGCCGGTGTCAGCTGATACCAACGATTCTTCAGGAAATCAGTGGAAAAGTATTGTTTAGCATTGTTCCAACAAGCCTCTGACACCGGTCTAAAACGGTGCTGACACCGGTGCCATTCGGAGCTAGCTCCGCCCGTGTGGATGGATATGGAAAAGAGAGCAATCGGTGGCAGTACGATGTCTTTGAATCTTAGTGGCCCAAGTTCCTAAATATTGTTGGCTAAGGTTCTATTTGGATCAGTTAGAGCTAATGTTTAGCTAGGATCAGCTAGGTAGAGCAGAGGTAGCTAGCTGTATAGTTGTTAGCTGGGAATTAGCTTGGACCGTCTAGATCAGGTAGAGCTAAAACGGTGGATTCAAACAGACCCTAAAACCTAAATAAGATGGCTCATCAATAATTTAACCATTAGATTCATAATGAGAAACACATTCAGAACTATTCTACAGTTCCACACCTTTAATGGCGTAGTAACACAACTCATCAGAGCCATATCTTATCATAGTCATACAGGCACCGTAAACTTACCAACAATAGCGGAAAAGTAAAAAAAGATGACAGCATTTCCGAAATGCCCCCGGAGCAAGAGAGTACCGAGGGGCACCACGCTTGGATGTCGGGGGGCAACACGTAACCACTCCATTGGCTTGTCAACTGATAGCTAGCGTCCGAGCGCAAAGGACGCAACTGCACCAGAATGGACCTGCGACCATTTGGCTTTACTTGCCGCATCTTAAAAATAAAGGCAAATCAGAGAGGCACCAACTGCAAAAAGGTTGCATGGCCCTCACTTCTGTATCGTGAAGATATCCATTTTTTTTAAAAAAAACTGTATTTCTTTAAAACCCAGCAGTAATAACAAAGGTAAAAAAGCCTTGCCGTGATGTAGTGTGGAGCTCCATTCCATCTATGTTTTTCCCATCCCTACTAGAAACATAAACTTTCATCCCTTTTAGTATCGATTATTTTTAGATCCGGTACTAATGTTAGCGTTAGTACCGGTTCTAAAGTTAGGAGCCCCCGGAGACCCTTTAGTACAAGATGATGGCTCCATCCGATCCGGTACTAGAGGTCACCCTGTAGTACCGGATGGAGCCACCATCCGGTACCAGAGCCCCCATCCACCGAGACTTAGATTTTTTAGGCATACAGTAGATCAGCACAGTCGCATAGGCAGCACCAGCCGCCCCCTCCCTCCTTATCCTCCAGCGTGTCCCCCCCTCTCCCTCCTTATCCTCACCGGCTCCCTCATCCTCTCCTTCAATCTCCCTCCCTCCTCCTCTCCCCTCCGATCCCTTCCACCGCTGGCTCCCTCCCTCCCTTCTCCCTCTCACGCGCCCTCTCCCTCCCTGGCCTCCCCACTCCTCCCCCCTCCGGTCGTCCCTCACCTTGTGCCTGGGGTGAGGAGCGCCGGCGGGGTGAGGCGTGGCGGCGGCGGCTTGGTGGCGCGGCGGCGGCAGCTTGGTGGCGCCCCCCCCTCTAGATCTGCAGGGTCGGTGCGGGGAGGAGGGGCCGCGGCGTGCAGAGGAGGAGGAGGAGGAGTGGCGGCGCGGGGAGGAGGAGGAGGGCCGGCGGCGCGGGGAGGAGGAGGAGGTGGTGGAGGAGGAGGCCAGCGGTGGTGAGGAGGTGGAGGAGGTGGCCGGCGGTGGAGGTGGAGGAGGTGGAGGAGGGGGCCGCCGGCGGGGAGGGGCGGCGGGGGTGGGTGGCGGGGCTGGCGGCAGGGGTGTGGTGATTTTGATTTTTTTAACACCCTCTAGTACCGGTTATTTCACCCGGTACTAGAGGGGACCTCCTCTAGTACCCGATTGACCAGTACCGGTTGGCCAACCGGTACTAGAAGGGATTTAGCACCAGAGCTAGAGGTTATTTTTCTAGTAGTGCATGCATGCATAAACACACAAATGATGTGGACATGGATGGATCCACACTTGTCCCATGATGAGCATGTCACGTCGTTGTTTGTGCGTGTCCTACTGTCCTTGACGATGCTTCCCATCTCTTTCCTAGTACTCTCTTACCCGACAGGAAAGACTGTTGGGCTCGACATTAGATCAGGATCACTCTCACGGAAATCACTTTCTTGTCCCCGAGCCGAACTTTTTACCGGCGTCCACCCTGATTTGGAGATCTGAAGTATCTGACTGGTCTTTCAATATGCGTACATCTCTTCCTGGCCAGGTCTCAAGTGTAATAGCATGTGTGGCAGCCGCCACTGAAAGTTCATGTGAACGGCCACGCACCTCAGTAAAGCTAGCCTGCCCGCAGGTATCTTCTAATTATAAGTCAGGCCGTTCGATAGATCAAGCCAGGAGCGTCCAGGAGACGAGGGTCAAAAAGCAATCGTCAAGGAGATGAGGGCCAGACCTGATTGGATACAAGAACAAATCAACCTGGCAGATCGACGACTGTTATGTTAGTATGTATATGCATTATGCCTCAGACATTTATCCAGTCATCCTATCCAGGTATGCGCCTTAGAGCCTATGCCCTTTGCATCTTTAATTCCTTGACCAATATTTATCACTATTGTTCCTTTGTTGCAGCAAATCATTAATAATCAATTGATCAGGTTAAGTAGGTCCTATATGATAATTGGTTAGATTTCCTTTTGTCTATCCCGTACTTGAACAAAGTGTTGCATAAGCATGGGTTCTGGTATAGCTAGATCAAGGCCTAAGGAAATTAGATTAGTGAAATGAGCCCAAGCGTCTCCAAACTACTCTCTTTCTCTTTGCATGAAGGTGAGGACTTCGATTCAGAGATCGATATTCTTGGAAAGAGGGAAGAAAGCTAGACATAATTTATCTTCTAGAGTTTCCCAACTTTCTTTTACACTGCCTACATTTCGATCGTGCCACTTCTTGGCTAATCTTATTAGAGAGAACGGGAAGAGCTTCCTTTTTAAGGTTTCTTGTGACATCCAGAAATAGTGATGATAGAACAATTTTGCTTAAAGTCCTATAGGTGAGTGTGGGTTCTCATCTTTGATCCCACCAAATGATTGCGCCCCAACCAGAAAGGGCCAGCCGGGGGTAGGACCACAGTCCGACCCTGACTGAGTACTCCCAACCATGTACTCCCAACCAGGTTCTCCCGGCTGGGTGCTCCCAACAGAGTTCCCCAACCAGGGACTCGCCGTACCACCTGCGCCGACCTCCCAACTGTGGATACCTGCTCGGCGAGGGTCCAAGGAGCAGGTGGGACGGATAACGAGGTAGTACCCGAGTCAGCCAGCTGTATGCAGAGCCGTACCGCGTCGCGCCCTGTGCACGTCTACACAGTGGCACCGTAAACCTACCCGCTACGGCGTAGTGGCCTAACGATGAGAATAGGGACCAAGGACGGAGGCCATACCGTATCCACTGGCATGGGATTCAACAAGACTAGGCAGCACCCGTACACTCACTCTCTTATCCTCCCCCGACCTGTAAGGTTGTCCCTTTGTACTATAAAAGGGGACAGACCCCCGCTTCTACACCGGACGATTCTGACTATCTTATCTGATGCACACATGCACCTCTACGTTACACCACACTCCCAACACTTAGCGCACGCTTGGGCTCCTGCCACTCTCCTCCACCGTGATGAGAACAAGGCCAGGACTAAGGCACCCCATCCCTTCCTCCTCTCTTTTGTACCCCCATTGCAAACTTTGAGCACCTGGGCTCAGGAATAAAGTCGACGACCGACCTCCGACTAGACGTAGGGCACGTTGCCCAAACTAGTATAAATCATGTGTCATTGCGTGCTAGGCCATATCTGATTAATGTGCGGCAAAACTACAAATATTTACTTGTCAGCCAAATTTCGCACCGACACTAGGGTTTGGAGATAAAAGTGTAAAAGATATGTTTGTCGATTGGGTTGGTTGCCCTCAATCGGCCAGGGCCCTTTATATTTATAGGGTGGGAGGTCTTTTCCCACAAGGAAGTCCCATTTGAACTCCAATTCGGCCAAGACTCCTAAATTCGTCTCAAATTCGGGGCGACCGGTTTGACCGGTCGGGACCACCGGTCAGACCGGTGGGCGCGTGCCAGACCGGCTACAGTGGCCAGACCGATCAGACTGCCTAGAGAGACCGGTCTGACCGGCTGGACCAGCCTGGTCGGCATTGCTACCACTTTTGGACTCCAACGCATGCCCCCCTATTTCTTGGTAAAGCTTGCATACCAAGAAATAAAATAAGCCTAAGGGCGATGAGTTCCATCGGCCATTTATTCTATGGGAGATATTTTCAAAATATCGGCCATATTTTTTCAAGCGTCTTGCCAAACACTTGGATGATATTTCTTCAAGTACCTCCCATTCAGAGCTCTAGGTAGCTGAAATCCATGAAATGTCTCCACCATTTAGGAATTCCCATGAAGCACACTTGTAATCTTATATGGCCCTTCCCAACTTGAAGACCACTTTTCAAATTTATTACTCTTGATTCCTATAGGTAAAATTGTCTTCCAAACCAGATCCCCTACCTGGAATGTCTTGGCTTTGACCCTTTTGTTGTATGCTCTAGACATCTGAATTTTATCCCTTTTAATCTCAACTAAAGCCTCCATTCGCTTGGCGGTCAATTCATCAATATTATCCATCATTAAAGCATAATATGTGTCAAAATCAAGATCATTTTACTTAGCCAACCTATATGCACCCAGATTTACCTCAACGGGTAAAACGGCTTTTTGACCATAGACAAGATCAAAAGGAGTAACTTTAGTGGTGCCATGCCTAGAAATACAATGAGCCCATAAAGTTTCAGATAATACCTCATGCCATTTTTAGGATTGTCTTCTATCTTCTTCTTGATGAGCTTGATCAAAATCTTGTTACTAGACTCGGCTTGACCATTAGCTTGAGGATAATAAGGAGATGAATTGAGCAATTTAATGCCATAACATTCCACAAACTCACACACTTCTTTAGATATGAATGAAGTTCCCTAATCTATAGTCAAAGTCTGTGGAATACCAAATCTGTGTATAATATGCTCCTTAATAAACTCAATCACCTCTTGATGTGTCATATTCTTAAGGGGAATTGCTTCAGTCCACTTGGTGAAATAATCAATAGCCACAATCACAAAACAATGTCCCTTCAATGAAGAAGGATGAATCTTGCCAACAAATTCCAATCTCCATCCTCTAAACGGCCACAGTTTAATAATTGGGTGCATCAATGAAGTAGGCACCAACAGAATATCCCCGAACTTTTGACACTCTTCACATCCTTTATAGTAATGAAAACAATCGGCTATCATATTAGGCCAATAGAAGCAACCCTGCCTAACAAGCCACTTCATCACATGAGCTGATTGATGCGTACCACAAATTCCTTCATGCACCTCTGCCATAGCAACTTTGGCCTGATCAGAACCCAAGCATTTTAAAAGCAATCCATCAACCATCCGACGATATAATTCACTGTCAATCAAAGTGAATTTAAGTGCCCACAGTCAGACTTTTCTATCAACTGAACACTTAGGATTCTGTAAATAATCAATCAAAGGCTTTCTCCAGTCATCCACTTCATCCTTACCAAGTTTGGAACGCTCCATGGCCAAAGTGGGAACTTCACCAAACAGACCGGTCAGACCGGATGTCTGGGCGGGCAGACCGGTTGGTCCGGTCAGACCGGTTTTGGAGGTTGGTTGGACCGGTTCCTCCAGGACATAACCCTCGGCATCGTAAAGCATCAGCTTTCTCTCGTGAAAATTTCTTTTCTGAATGTTATAGCCAGATGTTTGTTGTGCTAGAGCATTAGCCTTCGGATTCTCTTCCCGTGGTACATGGTAAATAGTAAATTCATCCATGCAAGATATGATGTATAGACATTTATCAAGATAAGCATTTAGGAATCCATCCAAACATTGGCATATCTTGGATACTTGCTGTACCACCAGTAAGGAATCTCCATAAGCTTCAAAATGTTTTTACCCCCATCTCTTGCAAAATCTCCAAACTGAATAACAAAGCCTCATATTCGGTTTGATTATTAGTACACTTGTGATCGAATCGGCTAAGAAACTCAAAAGCAGCCCTGTTTGGTGAAATAAGGACCACACTAACACTGCAGCCATTCTTGCAAACCAATCCATCAAAGTGCAATTTACAAGGGGTAATAGTGATATAACTGATATTTAAATTAAGTTGCTCATCAATTCTATGCTCAACAATAAAATCTGCTACAACCTGACCTTTCATTAACTTCAACGGTTCACAAATCAGATCATACTCAATGAGAGCATAAGCCCATTTGCTAATTCTACCACTCAAAATAGGTTTTTGCATCATGTATTTAATTATGTCAGTTTGACAAGCCACTATGCAAGTATTTGATAATAAATAATACCTCAACTTGGTTTAAGCATGACATAACGATAAGCACAACTTCTCAATAAAGGTGTTCCTTGTTTCAGCATCCAATAATCTTCTACCCACATAGGTAACAATATGCTCCTTCCCTTCGGTCTCTTGAGTCAAAACAGCCCCAATCACACCTTCTTCGGCTGCCATATATAATTTAAAAGGAACACCATGCTTCGGTGCCTAAAGGATGGACGGTGAAGATAAATAATTTTTGATTTTCTCAAATGCTTCTTGTTGTTTTGCCCCCCAAGTAAAATCAGCTTCATTCTTCAACTGAAGTAAAGGAGTAAAAGCATTCACCTTCTCAGACAAGTTACAAATAAATCTTCTCAAATAATTACCTAGCCCAGAAACTTTTGCAACTCTCTTTTGCAAGTAGGAGCTTGTAGTATTCTAATAGATTCAATCTTCTTAGGATCGATCTCAACACATTTCTCATGCACTACAAAGCCCAAGAACTTCCCAACCGATACACCAAAAGCACATTTGAGCGGATTCATCTTCAAGCCATATCGACACATTTTCTCAAATGCAAGCCTCAAATCAGCCAAATGGGATCCTGACCCGGCCGATTTTACCACAATGTCATCGATGTACACTTCCAGCACTACTCCAAGCAAATCATGAAAAATCAAATTCATAGCCCTTTGATAAGTAGCACCACATTCTTCAAACCAAAAGTTATAACGATCCACTCAAACAAACCAACAAATCCTGGACACACAAGGCTGTTTTGGATATATCCTCTTAGGCCATAAAGATCTGATTGTATCCAGCATTACCATCAAGAAAGCTAATCATTCTATGTCCAGATGCAGCATTAATAAGCACATTGGCTATAGGTATAGGATATTCATATTTTGGTGAAGCTCTATTAAGATCTCTAAAATCAATGCATACTCTAAGGTTACCCGTGCCTTTCTTCTCAACAGGCACAATATTAGAAACCCAATCAGCATATCGACAAGGCCTAATAAACTTAGCATCAAGCAATCGATTCATTTCTTCTTTCAATCGGTCATAAATAATAGGATTGAAGTGCCTAGTAGGTTGTTTGTGAGGCCTAAAACCAGGTTTGATGGGCAGCCGATGTTCAACTAGCTCGCGGCTTAAACCGGTCATTTCAGTATAATTCCATGTAAAACAGTCGACATACTCTTTCAACAACTTTATTACATCAGCCTTAAAAGTACGCTCAAGATTTTTGTTTACAAACGTCAGCCTTGGTACAGTACCATCACCAATATCCACCTCCTCTAAGAGATCAGCCGACGTAAACCCTTGTCCTAATTTACTCATATCATCAAGATTCTTAATAGCCTCACACATATCGTTCTTCTGCGTCCGATAGTGTTTCTAGCCTCTGCTGCAACCACTCTAAATTAGCATCCATTACATCATATGTGATAAGTTAGCCGATCCTCAACCGGCTTTAATACAGCAGTGACAAAGCCATCCTTTGTGCAACTAATATACTCGCAATCAGAAAGATCTATACCAGATAAGCACTTGACATTATCATGTGCGCTAATGGTAGAACTATCAGCTACAACAACACAAGCCAACGTATCACCATGCACGATCTCCACTGCATCACCAACCCATTGGATTAAGAATTGATGCAAAGTAGAAGAGGCACATTGATTTGCATGTATCCAATCATGACCCAATATTAAACTGAAGTTACCTTGGGTCTCGAAAACGAAGAAAGCGGTAGCCAACGTCTTGCTCCCAACAGTGAGCTCCATAGAGACGATGCCTTTAGCTCCCATAGGCTTGCCTCCTCCCACACCGCTGACAGTCATGTTGGTCTTGATCAGCTCCTCATCTGAACCTCCCAATTTCTTGAACAAAGAATAGGGCATCAAGTTGACAATAGCCCCTCTATCAACTAGCATTCAAGAAATTGGCTTCCCATTGATATGGCCTTTCATGTACAGCGCCTTCAGATGACTTTCAGTAGCTTTAGGCTTCTGGAACATAGATTCCTTAGGCCTAAAGTCAAGGTGAGCCAAATCATCTTCCAACATAACATAACCATCCATCGACATATGAATCACATTTATATCCAGGTTCATGCACTCAGGTGAAGAACTGTAATCAACAAGTTGTTCATCGTCCTCTGATTCACGGACTGATGCTAACTCATTGTCACAAGCCATAGGGACAAAAGAAGCGAAACCGGGTGGCAACTCTGGCTCGACCGGTCTGACCGGTTCAGGCACTAGCACTGACGCCTCAACCGGTCTGACCGATTCCTCAGCCGGTCTGACTAGTGGAGCTGAGGCATCAGCCTAAACTCTCCACTCCTTCTTCTGAGGTACCATGGGTCTGTATCTGCTGAATGCCTTGTCCTTCTGTTTTTCTAGCTCATGTTCCCTCTTTTCTTGCAGCCTCAACCTCCGCAACTTGCTCGTTTGTGTGCGAGTCAACCCGGGAGGACACCACCTTAGCAAGAAGTACTTGGAGCTTGACCCCTGCTGCTAGCCTCATGATCATTAGCAGTGGGAACCTTCTGAACAGACGACATGACCAGATGGCCTATGCCAATCAGTCCATTCGCATTAGTCTCAACGGGAATGTCCATAGACCCAATCTGGATAATAGCTTTCTCTGTACTTTTCCCTGAGTCTATTTTCATCTTCTGAACCTCCTCCACCTTCTTTTTAGGACGATACACTTGCTTTGGAGGGGCATCCTGGGCGTCTGGACAGGTTGGTCCGGTTGGGGTAGACCGGTCTAACCGGTCGGGTTTGTGCACCCTGATCAGATGAGTGGGGTGCCCAACGGCCTTGCATGGGGCCCGAGATTCTATCCAAAGCCGACTTCCTTGATTCTCCCCATCCAGAATGGAAAGACGGCTGTTGCACAGATTGATAAGGCACCCACTTTACCCCATTGTTATCCCACACCGGGCATGGACGATTTGATGCCGAAGGAACCCAAGATGTGGAGGGGTACTATTTTGGTTGATCCTTATTACTTCTCTACCTCACAACCGCTCTTGGCGGTGAATCTAGCCTCCCTTGATAAGTAGGTGACCTCATTCTCTTTTTTAATAGCCGATCACTTGTAACGGCCTTCTTCTTGGAATACTGGTCTAGAAGCATATCAAATGTGACCTTTTCCCTGGGGCTGCTTCCCTGATCTTTTGCCACATTGAGCTTCTAAGTCCCAATTTCTAGACGCTTCAGTTTCAGCATCCGGAGACGGTCCTGGGGCTGACCGGTCCCCTGCACCAGTCTGATCGGTTCGATCTGCCCAGCAGGCTCAAACGACTTTTGACCGGATGCCGCGGACATCGCTTACCCCCATGTCCAAAAGCTTTTACATTAATTTTGAATGACTCTCTGCCATCTGGAGTCTTTTCATACACCACCTCCCTTGTCAACTCTTTTCTCCTCAAATCAGGTTTCTCTTCCCTGATCACAACATTCTTACCCTTGGTAACTTCGGCTTGATGCGGCCGAACTAGTACCTTGGGTTGTTGCCTTGGGTTGTTGTATGTCCATTGTGTTGACAAGGAACGGTGTCTTATCCACTTGCATTTCATGGAACATCAAAATACCTTCATTTATAGCCGATTGAACCTGCCGACGAAACACATTGCAATTATTAGTTGCATGGGAAAAAGTATTATGAAATTTGCAATATGCTTCTCTTTTTAGCTCTTCAAGTGGAGACATAGCATGAGATATTTTCAAATGTCCAAGTTTATGCAATTCATCAAAAATATGACCACACTTGGAAACATCAAAAGTAAATTTCACTTCTTCCTGCTAACTCTTATGGGTCGGCTTAAGAGATGCACAAGAATATGATTTAGTTTTAGAAGGACACACACATTCAGTAACATACACTTCATTGTCATCGTCGTTCGAACTATCGGAATCATATTCAATAGCGTGCATATTAGACCAACGAGACATGAAGCTATCCTTTTCCTTAGCAATCCTAAGTTCCATTGTTGAAGCCTCATAAGCACTTGTGCAATGGTATGAAGCTCAAAACCTTCTAGCCGATCCCTAATTGATGATTTCAAACCCTTAAGAGCAAGATTGGCCAAATCACTATCAGAAAGTGACAAATTAAAGCATCAATTTTTAGTTTCCTTGAATCGTCTTACGTAATCAAAGATAGATTCCTCTTTGCCTTGCCTGACCAATGTTAAATCTATCAACTTTAATTGGAAATTCTCGGTATAAAAGTGATCATGAATTTCTGCTCTAATTGATCCCATGAATCAGTAGAACCGGGAGCCAAAGACGAATACCAAGCGAAAGCGGTTCAAGTTGATGACAAAGAAAATAAATGAACCCGCAAAGCATTATAATAGCCCACTTCGCCTAGTTGAGCCAGATACCGACTAATGTGTTCCCAAGTAGTTCGGTTATCTTCGTCACTGAATTTAACAAAATCGAGCACGCGCCAACCGACAAGATAGGGTACATAGTCAAAATCTGCAAGGTATGGTTTCTGGTATAACTTTGAACTGTCTACATCCATGCCAAACTTATTCTGAATCATAGCCAAATTTCCTCTTTAAATTTTTTGACTTCGCTTTAAGGATTTGGCTCTGGTAGCGCTAGGGCTGATGTATTCACAACACGTCATTCGAAATACCCCTAGAAGCAACAATGGTGTTAGGGATCGGGGGCGACGTGTACGCTATTGTGCTTATTGAGGGTGTATTCATCCAAAGCTCACTAGGATGGTCATGAACGACCAAATTAGGCACAACAGCGAGTGGCATGGGCGATTTAGGGACAACTGCTAACTGGCCGGCCTGTAAAGCCTGACCGATCAGACTGCCTACCTAGGCCGGTCTGACCGCTTCAGCCGTGTTCGACTTTGGTGGTTGGACCCGGGGCGGCATCTGTCCTGCATAGAAGTTCAACGGCATGCCATACTAAGGATTTTCAGGAATAGCTCCTAGGTTTACCAATGGACTTGCATGCACAACCCCACACAAATCAACTTGAGAGGAATTGTTCTTATTAAATTCAATAGATCTACCTCCTACAAATTGGTTTAAGCGATCTACCAAAGAAGTAGCAATCTGATTTTGGACCTCAAGGGCCTTCTGGAGCTCTTCATTGATAGCGGATTGATCTGGGGAAATTTTACTTACTTTTTGGCACTTCCTTGATCATGTTATCCTTCATCTTGATCGCGGGCATCTCGAAGTCTTGTACTCTTGTCGCCTTGCCCTTGCGATCTTTCTTGACGCCCACCAGATAGTAGTTCTTCACGTACTCTTGGAGCGTCGTGATGTTCCGCTATTGTTCCTTGCTGAGACCCTCCACGGAAGCCGTGATGATGTTCCCCTTGTCAATCTCCGTAGTAGATCCCATCTTGCTAGGGTTTTCCAAAATGGTTGTAAAAAACAAATCTTTCTTCCCCAGCGGAGCCGCCAAAATGTGTTGGCGCCTTTTCTAGCCAACACACGATCATGCTAGCTCGCGCCCTGATTAGGTGATCACCTCATCGAGCTCCTGCTCCCGGCCGGTCCAGCACAGGGGCACCGCGAAAGCCTACGTCCATCACCTCGAGAGGGACCCTATCGAAGATGGTGAGCCTAGGGTTGCTCTGAGATCGGCAGGCCACTCAGAACATCCTCAAACACTTTCGAGACAAAGGAGGAAAGCAGGAGGATGGAAAAGCTAGGGTTTGGAGATAAAAGTGTAAAAGATATGTTTGTCGATTGGGTTGATTGCCCTCAATCGGCCAGGGCTCTTTATATTTATAGGGTGGGAGGTCTTTTCCCACAAGGAAGTCCCGTTTGAACTCCAATTCAACTAGGACTCCTAAATTCATCTCGGATTCAGGGCGAACGGTCTGACTGGCTGGGACCACCGGTCAGACTGGTGGGCATGTGCCAGACCGGCTATAGTGGCCAGATCGGTCAGACCGCCCAGAGAGACCGGTTTGACCGACTGGTCCAGCCTGGTCGACATTGCTACCACTTTTGGGCTCCAACAGTTTCTTTCTTGGCTGGATAGTAGGCTGACTAGTGATTAGCGCGCGCGTCACATTTTGAATGATTTGATGACTCTTTGAATAAGATGCAAGGAAAATCTATCTTCATTTTTTAACTCTTTGAATGATTTTTCTACATTCCCAATTTGACTCAGAATTAACATATGCATACATAGGGTACTTTTAGAGCCTGTTTCATAGCCTATGCTATTAACCTCTGCCATGCCTCAATTTTATTTCATCCTCCGTCAGCCACTGTTGATTTGCATGATGTGTTTCTTTTTATATCAATACTATAAATAAAACTAGAAACGCCCCCTGACTGAGTCGAGCCCCGTTGTGTGCCAATATGCGCCAACTAATAATTAAGCCCTCTTTCTCAAGGAAAAGGGAGGATCCCTAGAGAGTCAGCTCTGAATTTTATACACTTCATTTCTTGTTCCACTACTACGAACTGTATAACATGCATCAACTCACCAACTTTTATCTACCATGAGATCACTTTGATAGGAATTGAAGATGTTCCTCTACATCCGCCATCTCTGTCCTTAGATCAGCATCAAGATTTAGACACTGCACAATAATTTCTGCCAAACTATGAAAAACCTCAATGGTTCCTTCTGCTGAAATTTCTGGGTCAACAAGCTCAATCACTCCCTTCTTCTTTGCGTAAGGGTCATAGGAATTCCCAAGTAAGTCATTGATGTCAGGATCTAAGACCTTCTTCCTCGTAATGAGTTCTAAGAGCACAACTCCAAAACTGTAGACATCACTTTTACTTGTATATAGTCCTGTTTGCACATATTCTAGATCCATGTAGCCCTAGTTACCAATGATGGTGCTTGTGTAATCCTCTTCGATCGTAATCATCCTAGATGTACCAAAGTCAAAGATCTTTGGTACAAAGTCCTCATCCAAAAGTATATTAGCTGGTTTAACATCACCGTGGAGAATTGGTGTTGTGATTTGTGAATGCATATAAGCTAGACCGCTTGCTGATTGTGCAGTAATCTTTAGACGTATACCCAAGTCAAGAGGCACCCTGTTGCTGTCATGCAGAACTTCATCGAGGCTTCCATTGGACACGTACTCATAGACCAAAATTGGGACATCAACCTCTAGGCAACAACCTATGAGGTTGACAATATTCTTATGCAAACACGAGGTTGAATGATAACTTCATTTGCGAATTGGTCTGCCAATTTTACATCAACCTTAGGCTTCTTGACTGCTACCGGTCGAATTTCATCTCTAAGATATCCCATGTAAACCTCACCGAAGCCACCTTGTCCAATAAGATTACTTGTTTTCAATATTGGCTCTAGCTCCTCCTTTTTGAATAGCTTAATCCTATTAACCTTTTCAATTATAGGCCCTCCATTCTTTCTAAAGAATTCTTTCATCTTTTGTTTCTCTTTGCGAAGAAGGATGATGAATATCACTATTGCTATGATGAAAAGTCCACCTATTGCACCTAGAAAAACAACAGAGATTCTTATAGTAAGCACCAAATTCTCCTACATATTTTTTAAAAAAATTCTATAGAAACAGTACTAAGTTTCATATAACTACACATAATTATTTCATCACAAAATAATTAATGATTGTTCTTTCCATAGTTAATTTATTTGCCTTATACTGTATAAGTTATACATTAAAAATAGACATCCAGGTTCTCACATTTTTTATGTGCATGTCCTTCAGTTGAGCACATCTCTACTTCAAGTTTCAAGGCTGTCCGATGGATCCTATGTATATTACAATTAGATGGTTCATCCTTGGTGTCTTAAATGGCCATGTCTGCTGCCGGAATATCATATATACTCATAAATATTAAGAATATGGGACATTTATCTATTTATGAGAGAAATATGTTACTTTTATGACCATTGGATTAAAATCTAATAGTATGCATTCGTTCCTCTATGATACAAAAAAAGTGAAGTAAAATTGAATCATTTATTTGTCTACGTGGGATATTTTATATCACTGCTGGAATATTTATTTGTAGACCGAAACATTGCAAATTTGATAGATTTTTATAGAAAATATGTCACCCTAATTTTAAAAACATTTTATTTCTTAGCTGCATTCATAGGAACCCAATGTATTTTGGCAAACACCTCGGCAAGGATAAGCATTATAATGATCACTACTAGAAAACTAATCTCTCATCCCTAGCGTTAGTACCGGTTGCATTTGGAACTGGTACTAATGTTAGCATTAGTACCAGTTTCAAAGAATACTATCTGGAGGGTGTCCCGATGACCCCTTTAGTACCGGTTGGGGGTAACAACCGGTACTAAAGGGTGACCATTAGTACCGGTTGCTGCCTCAAACCGGTACTAATGCTCCATGCACCCTTTAGTACCGGTTGGTGGTATCAAACGGTACTAAAGGGGGTACTCTCTAGTACCGGTTGCTGCCACAACCCGGTACTAGTGCGGCGCCATGGAGAAGAGGAGGGAAATGGATTGTGGAGGGAAAAAATGAACCAAGGCGGGAGGGAAGGAAGAAGGGAGAGAGGGAGGGGAAAAGAAGAAGGAAGGACGAACAAAAGCACACGCGGGGGAAGATATATGTTTGCAGATGATAATGATACTTATGAGCACTCTGATGATGAAACTAGTGCAACTTTGCTTTGGTCAAACTAGTGCGCTACTACAGGATGGTATAGTGCACTTCCTTTTTCCCTTGGGGTATGCGAAGCTGTTTACTGCTTCTCGATGCATTGGGAAGGAACCAAATAATCGTGCTGCCCAAAATAGGGCAAAATTTTGCACACTGCTGTAGCATTTCTTCTCTTCCATGCTCCATCTATAGCATTTGCTTCGGATGGAATAGTGATGCAGTAACATTTGCTTCGGATGGAAGAAACCTAAACATGATGAGCATTTACTCTATCCAGATAATGCCATCCTGAAAGATTTTCTAGATGATGAAGCTGAGGAAGAGGATGATAGTGATAATGACATGATGAGATTTACGGATGATGATGAGGATGATGGAAGTGATGAAAATGAAGTTTTTAATAATTTGATAGCAGCTGGCAAAACAAATGATTGTAAAGATGTTTACAGATGATAATGATACTTATGAGCACTCTGATGATGAAGAGATAGAGGAACATTTGGCCCGTCAACGTATTTCAAAGTACCACATCAAATCGCACTTGAGACCTCTCACCAATTCCTCTACCACTTTCCAAAGGCAAATCAGCTTATCATCACATGGTAGTGTCTTACCATGGACACCTCAGCCTATAAAGGCATGAAGCAGATGCCACAGTCGATGGAGAGCTATCAGCAGCCCAACAACAATCCAAAATGAGCTAAGCTATCAGTCCATCCCTGTGAGGCAACATCTCGATTCTGTGGCTACTGACTGAGGCATTTGTCCTAGAGTAGACCAATGGTGCAGCGGGGTTAAGCTTCTTTAAACGTGAATAAGTCAGAATTCTTGTTCTTTCTCTTTTTCTTCGCTCTGTTCTTTTGTTTACAAGGGACTCGGTTGATTTGCGAGACCTCTCACCAACTCTACCACTTTCCAAGGCAAATTAGATTATCATATGGTAGTATCTTTGAAACATGTTTAGGGCACATCACATTATGTTTATCATCTTCTGCACAACAACAAATGTGACCTTTCGAAGATAGCCCTCCTCTAAACTCGTACAACAACAAATGTTATCCATTTTGATTGTGTAAGCCCAACAGAGGTTGATTACCAAAGATGTCCGCAATGATGCTTTCTACAGCTACCAGCATCAAGGTTTGCAATGGATTTTTGCTAACTTCAAAGCTAGGAGGAATATTATTCTTGCTAGTACAAGTACAGTATATTGATAAGACAACACAAATTTTGTAAGGATAAGACAACATAAATTTTTGCTGACTTCAAGGTTTCCACGAGGACGAGGACTGATCTATAAGAAGATCTAGGAACTGATCTATAAGAAAACACCATTGAACCACTGGCAGTTCGGCCAAGGAAAGATGACTAGTACATGGTGATGCCATTTGATGGTTAAATATGGCATCATCGTGTATCAGTCATCTTTCCTTAGCCGAACTACCAGTGGTTCAATTGTGTCTTCTTATAGGTCAGTTCATAGATCTTATGTATTTGGCTGTGATAACAGCTATGGAGCCCTCCCGACCCCTTCGAGCCAATGCCAAGCCCTTTCTGAACTGCACATGGAACATGAAAACTCTTTATGCAATGTTTAATAATGTAAACGAATGGTAGAAAATGCATTCATCTCGGTGAGCTCATGAAGTACTAGAGTACGGTGTGCTTACCATGGACACCTCAGCCTTTAAAGGCATGAAATTTCACCAAGCAAAGAGAGAAACCATGGCCGCTTCCCAGGAGCAAGGCATAGCACTGCAAGAGTGGTTGATGGGGTGGCAGACGGCAGGACGCTTCGCTTTCTCGTACAAAGGAAGCTCCATCGACTAGATTGGCGGTCAAGTTGCATGAAGCAGATGCCACAGTTGACGGAGAGAGCATCCAGGTCTAACCATATGGACACAAGTACGTCTTCCCTTTAGATAATATACTATTGGATTCCTTGCAAGAGTTTTTATGTTGGACCAACGAGAAGTTGCCGAAAGAGTGGGACAAACATGTGACTCATGTCATTGTGGGCAAAGGTCCTGGTAGCTCATGGAACAGATCATTTGAAGTACACAGGATAGGGAGGCAATAGTCGGCACAAGGAGAAGCATGACCAGAAGCTCTTTCTTCAAAGCTACGAGAGCTACTATCAGTTCCAAGATATTAAATACTTCAATTTTTTAAGCATCATTAAATATTAAACAATAAATTTACGTACAATTAAACAAGAACATGATTAAGTCATGGTAAACATGTTAAGAACACTAGAGGCACTTTTCTTCTAAATTTTTGCATGGTCAAAAATCTATTTTTCGAATTTTAAAGTTAATATAAGTAATATGACCATTATAACCTATTACTAAGTTAAAATTAATAACTTTACCGTGTTAACGCATCTGACATTTTTATAGTGTATCTCTAATAAACATGAAACTACCAAATTATTTTATAATTTTACTGTTATTTAATGTACTATACAATAAATTAATATAATAGCAATTGTAAAAGAAAGAAAAAATAAAAAGATGGGCGGAAAATTGAAACAGGGGTACTAGAAGGGGGCATTTCTCCCGCGCGGGGAGATCCTCTGGTACTGGTTTTAGTTTACAATTGGTACTATAGGGGCATTTTCATTTCCCGCGCGAGGAGACCCTCTAGTAAAAGTTGTAAACTACAACCGGTATTAAAGCCTCCCCTCTAGTCCAGGTTGTTGTTAATAACCGGTACTAGATAAATTAGAACCGGTACTAGATGGTGGGGGGGATAAGAAGTGCTCAGTGATCCGCTCTAGTAAACACTTAGCCATTTCCAACCTCCCACTTCGTCTTCCTCAAGCGCGTCGTGGCCACCATGCCGTTTCTCCATCAAGAACCACCACCACCGCCCCGTCCGCCACCTCCGTCGCCGCCCCCCCCCCCCTCCCTCCTCAACGCCATCCTAGCCGGCCCCGACGCCGCCGCCGCCCTGCCCCCGACGCGCCCCCGCCTCCCCATCTGCGCCCCAGCCCTGACGTCGCCGCCCCAGCCATGTCGGCCCTGACGCCGTCGCCGCCTCGTCAACCGCCACGCCCCTAACGCCAATTGCCCCGCCCTGCGCCTGCAGACTCACGGCAGCCGCGGGTCGCGCTGACGCAAGCCCGTGGCCGCTGTGATGTCATCATGCTATTTATTTTTTTATTTTTGCAGTAGTAGAGAATAGCTAGAAATTATAGAAAATTGAAATATCTAGAAATTATGCCATTTATTTTTTTAGAATTAATTTTTCCCATGAATTGAAATACTTAGAAAATAACTAGAAAATTATAGAAAATCCGTACTTGTTGAACTTGCATACCGTGTTCATCTCGGCGAGCATGTTCTCTGTCGAGCAGCAACAGACGTCAAGGAGGAGCTCTGATTCTACGAGGGAGAGCGGCAACGGTCGTGGAAGACCGTGTCTCATTCCTCGTAGAATCGGAGCTCTTCCATGGCGAAGTACAGTGCTACCCGGTGGAGAAATGCTCGCCGAGATGATCATGGTCTGCAAGTTCAACTAGTACGGATGGTTATTTATTTAAACATATTTTTGAGCTAGAATTTGATGCATATTTGATAACTTCAAACCTAGGAATGTCATCTAGAAATGTTACTACCCTCGAGGTGGCACCGTTGCCTCGTCCTGCAGGAGTTCACTTCCCTACTCCCGGTATCGTCATGCCAAAAGGCGATCGAAGCAACGGAACAATAGTAATATTATTTCCTTCTTCTAATTGGTTTTATACTACATCTGAATAATTCCTAATTCTACTTACATATAATGTAGGTTATCAACATTATTAGATGGCTTAAATGAGTTGTCGCAGAGCTAGGTGGTACTACTCCTAGAGTGCAAGCCAATGTAGTTGGTCCAATTCTAAGACTACACATCTCTTTTCAAATACCCATTCAAGGAGCACCAAGAGTACCAGGGCAGCCCAAGCTGATGGTTGCAATTGACGCATGGGGTCAAGCATCACCACTTAAGATAACTTATGAAAGGACCGATGTGCCTCCACAGCTAGGATCATGGGTACTTTGTGCCAGACTACTCGTATTTTAAAATAAAGGCGCTTGAGGAGGGAAGCAGTAGTGTGATTATGACTGCTAAGAGGCTATGTCATCTGAATCAACAACATGACATGGTATGGATCTAATCATCCTTTTATCTTTAATTATGTTACATATTTTAAATTTCATAATGTAATTCTCTTCTTTTAGGATATCTATAACCAAACCTTTGCGGCAATAAGCTTTGAAGCGATTCTGGAGCAAGTCGTGGAAAGGTTGGGGTATAGTTACAGCGTTGGATACCCGACACGCACTAGATATTTCACGCTCCAGGCTAAGCTCTCTTTCTACAATGTATCTCAAGCGACGGACACGCCATTGTTTGAGATTTATGGTTGTCCAAATCAGTATCAATCTGAAGCGCTAAAGAGTGTGCTAGTTCATACTCTAACTTATATTGATGACGTTCTAGACTTTAAGATTGTAGATATGAATTATGCTCCATATCTAAGTAAGCTATCCGGACTAAGCCCGTAGTATGCATGAATGTAACATTTGTCTTATGTAATTGAACTTCTCTCTAAGACAAGTAGTGATGTATGAACTTAAGTACTTACTTTTCTTATTTGAATTATTATCAGAAGTGGTTCTCTAAGATCTCAAATGTAATTTATAGATATATAGAACTTTACATGTAATAGCGTATTAGAACTAGTAAAGGAAACAAATACGAAATACGAATATAGAATAAAAAACAAAAAATAAGGAAAGAAAGGAAAAAAACACTAGTACCGCTTGGGATACCAACCGGTACTAATGAGGCAGCCCCCGCGTAGGGCGTGGCAGGCCCCTTAGTACCGGTTGGTATCCCCAACCGGTACTAAAGGGTACCATTTCGATCGGTACTAAAGGACCCCCTTCTAGTACCGATTGACCAGTATCGGTTGCACAACGGTACTAGAGGCGATTTCTCCGGTAGTGAGGGTATCAATCAACAAGGCTGCCCGCCTAGGTGGCTTTCCGCCCGCCCACAGGCCACAGCTAAAGAAGTTTGCACGCCGCCAAGGCTAGGATTTTTCTATCCTAGCCATGTGTAAAAACATGTGTGGCAGCCGCCACTGAAAGTTCATGTGAACGGCCACGCACCTATTAACATGTGGACAGTGCTGCACGCAATACTGGTTTTGCGCGCGAGCGCTCGCAGCGCTTCCAGCGATCAGCACGGGACACGATCATCTAGCATAGGTGGCCCGACATAGTGAGTGGACTCCACAAGTGACGTGATGATCCCAGTATTTCATGCAGACTATTGCGATGACTTTTGCACCAGTGCGACTCTCCACGAAGGTCCAGGTGTGGGGAAAAAAAAAGAATCCGCACGCTCTCCTTGCGTGTGCCAAAGTCCATATGCCTGTGAACAGATGGAATAACTAGAGAAGCGTCGATATGATGTCTCATTTTCCATGTTCAGTGCAGCCGATGTTGGCACTTGGCAATGTTGAACCGCAACATGCTTTTTTTTTCAACATCTAAACACAGTGCACTTAACTTTCGTCTCTAGCTTTTGTCAAATGACTTCACATTCTGTGCTCAGCAGTCAAGAATGTGCTCCTGTGTGGACGGGACTGAATAGTCCTAGGGAAGGGAACGCGTCAGAAAGTGACACACGCTATTCATCCAAAAAGAAAAGAAAAAAAAGCCAAAGTAACTGGGAGAGACGACTCATTTGTCCGTGCCACGCAAACAAGAGACGTGATCAGCACTGCCGGCACCGAAAGATTCTGAACAGTCTGCATACATGAGTGATTTGCACAAATGTGAAGCTAAAGAGCTGTCCATTCTGTTGCTTGATCAGTGTCACGTCAGGAACCTACTCGCAGGCCTGGACCGTCCACACATGTCGCAAAGCGCCAAAGCATGCCCAGCCTGGTTACATCCTAGAAATAGATCCAGGTTACGCGAGTTTGGTTAAAAAAAAACTCGGACGCGAGCCAGGCCGCCAGGGGACCTCATCTCCTCGCTGCCAATTCTGCAGAGCATCTTTACAAATATATGCAGATCGCGCCCAGCCCTGACGGCTAAGGCGGAGCACCAGGTGTAGCCATGTAGGGTGGCTCCTCTCCTGTCATCACAGAGATCTGCAGAGCATCTTCAGAGGCCCTCTTTTTTTTCGCCATTACATTACTGAATAAGTGAAAGAGTAGTTTTGTTTCTACAAAAACCTGGAAGCCAAACAGGGAGCGGCACTAGGGATGATAGGACCTGCTCTTCTGAGAGGGCAGAAAAAATATTATCAACATAGGTTGCTGTGGGTTCTTTGATCAGTTTACAACAAAATCGTGTGTGAAATTTTACAACAGATAAAAGACAACACTAACATATACGCCGCACCTATCAAACGATATGCTACATACATTAGAAGAAGCGTAAATACAAGGTAAGTGGGTCTACTTGAAGAAAAGGCCCTTCTTTCTTCCTCTTCTCCTCTCAACAGCCTGCGAAGGTCAGATGTTGAGTGTCAGTGTTGAAACAACAGGCAAATGTGCATGCTAAAGGAGCAACACACCAGTCAACATTTATGTGGTAAATGTACTCTAAATTGTAGAGGAACGAATCCTCCAAAAACATGTTCAAGAAAAACACACAAATTTGTTTTTGTATGTTTGTAGGCATTAAGCAAGACACCGCTATAACAGGCTGGACATGTTGCTAGCCAACAAAACTATTGGTCATGCTGCAGGCTCTACGGGACCAAACACGATCAGCACAAGGCAACAAAGCAATGGATATGGTGACCAAATCAAAAGGCCAGGCCATTTAAGCACATAGAACATCAAAAGTGCTAACAGTACACAAGCAAAGCAGTACATCAAATCATATGCAACACATCATCGAGTGCCAATAGTTTCACAGTTAACTAGTAAAGTTTAGAGGAATGTGCCATCAAACATGGCAACATGCTAATAATAGTGGCAATTTGTGGCTGTGTTCTCAAGGAGGTTTGTGCGTGGTGTTGATGCATTTGTAAGCGCTCGTGTTCTACAAGAAAAAAAAAAGAAGTTTTGAGACTTTGAGGTTGTAAAGTGCAGTGTTATAGCTCAGTGCTCAAAATGAATGGAGGTCAAACTTCAAGGATGATAATGGACTTTTCTTATCATCAAATATTACTAAGTTATGGCGAAAGGGCCTCTAACCTAGTAGTTAGAGCACCTAAGTAGCATCCAGCAGGCCTAGGTTCGACTCCTTGTGGGAGCGAATTAAACTGGTCTGGAATAAAAAAATTATAAAAAAAATAGGTAGGGGCTTCCCCTGCTGACTTCGGTCAAAAAAAGAATATTACTAAGTTATGGGTTTGAATAAAGTTGGTTCACAAGCTCGTGATACCCACTTATTATTGTTGAATGAAGAATAGATTAAAAAGGAATGCTAATATGCTGTCTTGTACAAGAGATAGTTCGTACCATATTTTTGAACAACCTTAATACTAGAACAATAGTATCCCGCAACCTGCAAAGTTAAAACATGAAACAGGATAAGCAGTAAATGATTTGTGCTCAACAGTCAGCACTTTAGCACAAAATTATTGTTACGTAAAGCATAAAGGGATTATCTAGTGGAGTATTCTGAGAGCCAAGGAACTTCAAATGAAATTTCCAGAACCTAATCAAAAGGGAGGTATAGGGTCCTAGGCTGCTATACTTTCAATAGTACTAGACATGGAAAGAGGAATTTCAATGTTGCTATTTGAAGAAGTGATGATTCATGCAGTTACTTTTGGTTAAAACAGTAGCAGAGATTGCTGCTGCTAATATATTTAGCCATTTAGGAATGTCCAAAAACTGTACTGCTCCAATGAATCAAACAGAAGCCTCATTAGTACTCACAGTGTATTTTCTGCTGGCTTCAGATTATAATCAACACCATCAGCAGATATAATCAAAAACTCTGTTTGACGCCCATGTGGAATCTGAATCTGAACGAGGACATAAGGTGTTACAAGATTTGTTATAAACTGCACTTCATAAACATACAATATACAGGCACAGGTTAATTCAAATATGTGAAAATGAAAGCAGTTTCAAAGACGGTTGAAAGGGAAAAAAAGGTGACAAAGTAGAAACTTCAAATGCAAAACAGAAATGTGTTAACTTTTCTCCTAAGAAACAGTGCAATGTGACACCGGTTAAAATAAATTTAATTATGAAGTCAAAACAAAAGCACAAGAAAATGCAGCATTCTGTTTCCTGAAATGTAGTATGCTAAAGAGTAGGGACATACAGCAGTTGCTTGCTGAAATTTCTCAGTGATAACAACACCACGCTGACCAATACATTTAATGCTGTAGCCCTCTCTCTTTATTGCTAAAACAGCTGGTTCCCACATGTCTAAAAATCTGACCTGCTGTTGGAGAATTTGAAACTTCAGACAGTTGCATGACATCAGAAGAAAGTAACAAGAATGCTTTTGATATGTGGATGAGTAACTGCAAATGACAGAGATCATACAGGCTGTTGGACTTGGACTTCATAGGTCACGTGCCCAATTTCAAGAGTTTTCTTAATAAGCTCCTTCGTTTCAGGATCTGCATCAAAGATGGTTACTCAAATGTGGAAACAAATTATCCAATGCTGCTACCACATATCTAGGTACTTCATCCAAAATTACAAGGCGTGCACAGGGGCGTAGCCAGGAATCCCCTTTTTTCATTGTTAGGGGGGGAGGGGGCGGGGGGCAGCAGTGCTAAGTTTGCTCAAGATTTGATCAAATTCAAAATTTGTAGTGGAAAAATCCAAACCATAGGGGGCCTGGCCCCTGGGCGTGCATACATTTCAAAATTCAAACTTTATAACTTTTGGCCAACAATTAACAGTACATAAGTCAAGTGATACAAAACTGGTACCACTAGATTCGTATTTGAATATACATTCCTTTGATTATTGATTCTGTAACTAGAAGCAATACTAATAGAGAATTTTTTTTTTCTCAAATTCAGCTTAAAAGATCATGCCAAGTCAGGTCACACCATATAAAATGGACACTGGGTGCATCAATTATTGCACATATTGGTTTACTTGAACAATAGTACAGAAATAACAGTGTTCCTGGGAATTAAGGAAATACAAGGAGATTAAACAGTCGCTTTGGCCACTCTTCAAACTTGCCCACAGGCCCAAATACCATTTGTTTGTTATAGTTCAACACAGATCAACTGCATCAGCCCATTGGCTTAGTATACATAAGCTTTGCTAGCATTAGACCGAGCACCAAAATATTTGCCTTCTACTGAAGTTGAATAAAAAATGAAAGAGCTAAGGAAGCGCCGCATTATATCAGGTATTTGTGCCATCTCATGAGCACCCAACAAAGCAAAATGCATCATTGAAGCTTAGAACATGTGAACCCTGCTGCCCCAGTTCTTTCAGTTTGCACTTTGTTTGAGAAAAACTGAAGTGTAAATGAAAATAACATAATCACAATTCATGTTTCCCAAAACTCACCACATGATATTTTTCCTTGCTCGTTAGCATAAACCTTGATAAATTCCCCCTGCAACAGCAAATAGAAGATTTCCAGAAAAAATAACAGTAGAAGTTATTGAAGGAAATCAATTTTCTAATTTCTGCAAAGCATTTAACTTGCATCCTACCTTAACTCATTTGACAAAGTATATTGGTGATTGTGATGAAATAAACTTTACAAAACTTTTGACAGAAAATCTAGTAACCCAGTTATTCAAATGCCAGTATGATTCTGTAACATTAACTGAAACTTTCACTGCATCCCTTGAGTTATGACATAAATAAAAGGGGTGTTGGATTCCACATCATGTTTTGCCACATCCAGCATGCAGCTCGCCACAAGATCCGGTGCTTTTCTATTCATTTTCACGCCGCAAGTGAGGTGGCGATTTTTGGAGCCTAAGCTGTGGAGCCACCACATCTATGGCGTGGAAAATGATGGCCAGGAACCAAGCAGGCCCAAAGTTTCTCAGCTAACGAACTCGACTTAGTTTCTAAGTAATATTTTCCAGAAACAGGGTTCCACATGAAAACAAAATTCTTCCCATGAAATTTTTTCACAGTACCAAAATGTAAAAGGCAAGTCTTTTGGCTTGACAAGTGGACCATTGACGGTGCTAGATGAGAAAATAAACTAAAACTAAATTGAGGACAAGAAAAACAATTCCAACCTTGACAGACAGGTCCAGTTGTTAAAAAAATGATAAGGACATCCATTGCTCAGCAGAAAGAAATTGCACATCAAATATTGTCCGAAATTATTAGTGCATTCTGCCATAAAGTGTGAATGAGAAAGGAAAATAATGGTATCAGCAGTTCACTATTGACTACAATGGCAAAAGTGATCAGAGTGCCCTGCTGACCTATCATCAGATCTGGGACCTAACAAACAAAGTAGAAAAGGGAGGCAGCTCTGATTTTTAAAGGGTAGATGTCATGATATTTTCTCATTTATGCCCTTACTTGGATTAGTGGGGATTAAGAACTGAAATTGCAAAGTATGGTCCCTATCTCCAACACTTGCCTCCTAGAATTATTTTTGGAAATTTCTTGTGATATTTGGACTCTATTGCCAACATTCAGAAATCAACATGGAACTTGAATTTGCTTCACACCATATAAGAATGCTAATCAGTTAGTGCTATCAGTCATGAGACTTTAAAAGGTAAACGAAAAATCTAGCCCCAAAATTCCCTAATGTTTGGAAAGAAGTACAGCATTGTAGTATAAAGATCATTCATGCCAGATCTCTGCAGACTAGTGCGTAGCATCACCAAGGCAGGTGCCAAACACCCTGCAGACCTTTGGGCACCTATTTTACCATGATAGTTGTTTCTTTTCTTTAAGTTTAAATGGTTGTTCCTAGCATCGTAGCATATATATAACTGCAGCCAGTGGCCTGCAAGACCTTAACAAGACTCGCGTTGTAAAACTCTGTTTTCCTCTTCCTAACACAAAGATATGCACCTCTCCTGCATATTCTCGAAAAAGAAAGACAACCACATGACAAAAAAAGTACCTTTCTTTTCCTATCATCTAGGGGCTGGACTTCAATGGCTAGTAAAGTGTCCACATCATCGGCTGTAACAACATAGCTAGGCTGCCTTGCTCCTACATCAACAAAAATAAAACTAAAATCAACTTTATCGAGACATCATGACATCCTAGTTAAAGTAACAAGATAACAGAGCATAAGCTCACTTATTGTGTATCAGCACAAAAAAGAGGAAGGTACCTCAAAAAAAAGAGAGAGAGGAAAGAGAAAGGGTACCTTCTATGAAATTTACGGAGCCATCTTCTAAATGGCGTACCCACTGCAGATACAAATAATTTGCAAGTGAAACGATGTTGAAAGTTTGTAACTCACAACTTAAGTGATGAGTTAGAAAATTTATTTGACTGTTCAGAATGTGGATCGACAAGAACTCAAAGCACACCTCAAAATTACAAGTTGTGGTACCATTGATGGGGTAACCGCTTGCTAGAAGTTCTCGTCCCGGAAAAGGTTCACCTGTGATTCGAAGCCCTTCTATACCTGGCAATGGATCATCATCTGCAGCTGCATATTCAACCAGGCATCTATCAATATTATAAGACGAATGTAGTGTTAAACAATATGAACTTAATTCAATAGTAATTACCTTCAGAGAAAGAAGAACCAGGCTCCTCAAGAACTGTAGGAAGATAAGGATATGAAGGGTTTGCATCCTCAAGACCAGATGCCAAATTAGGTGAGTCCCCAGGACCCCATCGAGTAGAAGGTTCTTGGGTGTTTTGGGATTCAGCGCTCTCTGAACCATCCAGTACATCATTTCTACTAAGACCCTTGAATGGTGGGTTTTGACTCGGGGTCTCGTGAAACCGGACAGCATGAGAATCACCTTGAGATACTTGAGCAGAAACATCTGTCCTAAATTGGCTTCTGAAAAACATAAAAATTCATATTATATTAAGCATTCTAATCATAATATAATAGTTTTTTTTCCCTCGCGCATCGCAGAAGAGTTGCGTGTCATTTCATTAAAGAAGAAGAGAGATCAAGCACAACACTACTCCAGACCACACAGAAAACATAAAACATTCGCGCCACTGAAAGGAAAGGGAACCCTAGACTATCACGCAAGTAGACCCTGGAGATCCTTGGCACCAGCAGCACACCAAAACATGCCTTGACCTGTCACAGCCCTTACAACATCAGCCACATCAGGGTTGACACCAATAAAAACAAAGTAGTTCCTGTATTTCCAATTTCTCCAAGCAACTATGATGACCAATGAATTAAACCCCTTCTTGAGTTGCTTCTTGACCTATTTCAAATCCTTGCACCACCATTCAACATCAAGTTGACTTATCGTGTCTCGCTGCGGAGCCATGGCCTGCAAGCCAACTTGATGTAGGATAACAAACCGAAGTTGTCTAGCAACCACACATGAGATCAATATATGTTGCGGACGTGCTCATAGCGTGATGGTATGCCCGTACGTTGAGACGGCGCCCGCCCGGGATCGAACCCTGGTGCCGCAGATCACTGCGCCCATCTCCTGTGCAACGGTGTGGAAGGGTCCCATGCTGCCATGAAGCAGCGCTGGTTGAAGTTCCCGCCCGGCCTGCTTCGATGGGCTAAGACTAATTCAGGGGGGGGACGTCTCCCCCCCTGGACGAGTTTTTTTTTTAGATCAACATACGTTGGATAGCTTCCTCATCTTGGTCGCAGCGAGGGCAAGCAAGAGGATGTGGCAAAGCCTTTTTGGCCAGTCTATCCACTGTCCAAAGAGGGTAAATATAATAGATATTTTATATTACAACTATCCAAAATGGTTTCCTAAATTATCCATAAGAACAGTTAATGTTTAACAAAATAGTGAAACAAGAACATGAGGGGGGGGGGGGGATTTTGCTAACAATAGCGTCTGTTATTCATGAAATGTTCATGGTTGAGCATGACCAAGAAATGACAAACTGGTGGAGAACCAAAAGTTAGTTGGGTACATTATTTTAATGATACCTTAAAGAGACATACTATAACTACCTGCTCGAAAGAGAGTTCCCTCCCATGTCATCTTGTTCAGCATTTCTTGTAGGAACCTCACTTGGAGTAACATGATGGTTTTTGTTACCGAATGCACCCCAATCACTTCTAGCTTGAACTGGGGAAGACATTGGTGATTGAACGTGAGGATATGGTGTCTGGGGAACAATATCAAAGCTGCTTTTGCTCTGACAAAGTAAAGGTACAAGAAGCATGTGAGTGGGATCATGTCTTGAAAGAGTAATGGACAAATGAGCATATACTAAAGATTCATACTGTAGTCACCAATACTTTTCCAGCAGGAGGATCAGTAGGTACAGGATGGCTGGTATTATTCGACAATTCAGTATGCCATGGAGTAATTTGGTACCGCGACTCCCTTAATTTCTCCTGCACCATCCAAGTTTGCATACAAGGCAACTTCAAAGTTCTGTAAGAAAAATATCAGCAGTAAGCTCTGAAAGCATGACAGCTCACTACTGATTGTGGTATGACATGTTGTGGAGAAAGTAAATGCATATTTTCGGTTGCTTAGTGTGGATTACCTCAATAACAATAAGTTGCTCCTGCATATGCCTAAACAAAACCTACAGGGGAAAGGAGCACACATTTAACAAATAGTTAGCTCAGATGCTGGCTTCCATTGAATTAGGTACGATGTAGAAGCAATTTGATCACAGGTTATAAATGTTAATTGAGTTCAGGTTGCTTTTTGTCCATAATTAACGTTGGCATTTTATGTTTGTCGATTACTCTGTACAAGGAAAATAAATGTATAGCACTTAATTGTTTCTGCTTTTAAACTGATTCTACCTTGCAATCCAATAATAAAGTAATAAATAGTTCACGTGCATGTTAAATGACAGCACCCTTGCCATAATGCAAGAAAACAGAGCATACCTTCAGATTACCAACAATTGATTGGGCATCGAGAACAGAGGGCTGGAGATTATCATACTCAGACAGAAGAGGCAGCAAAGAAGATATGAAAGTCGATCTTTCTTGTTGGGCTGCCTGGAAAGTAGCATGAGTAAAACTGAGTATCCTTTCAATATTTTACTGCTAAATCCAAAAAATGAGCAGTGAGAACACAATGACATAAACTGGCACTTTTACTATCAAGAGAAGGTAAACTTATATTAGCATTATAACACCCAGCTCCACCCTGCTACCACTTGTAAGACCCCGTGCCCAAAACACGATTATAGCCTAATCCACCAACAGGGCGAGCCTCATATGTGTAGCACCTCTATTTTGTACTTGCTTTGTGTAAAAGAGTTAACGCACATGTTTGGAACGGGAGGGCTTATAAGCTGGCCCCAACTTATCTAAACTTTCCATATGGGACTAATCACACTAAGACCTGGGGCCACATGGGCCAACATTATTACTAATGGTCTGGGGTATTGCAAAAAAAAAAATCATATGAAACGACTGAAGCACAAAGTATGAACGTAGAAGCCAAATCTAGCTCTAGAACCTAGTTAATGGACGCAAGATCATGGCAAATGAGTTATCCTACCTAATGCACTTATGAAGTAATTACAGAAGTACGAACAAAATTGTTCAGCAGAAATCATTTGGCACTCAGTCTACCTTAAGTACTTACTACAGACAATACAAAGAATCCTTGCATCAAGGAGCTAGAAGAAATTTGCATTTTCGTAACTATCTTCAGCTATTGCAATAAAGACTTGGCTATATATATAAAAAAAGAATGTGTCGCATTCCGGCTTTGAATTTCAACCAGTTCCATGGTACAAACTCAAGTATGCACTGAAATTGAACATTGATAACATCAAGTTTATACAGAAAAAATAATTAGATTTTTACTAAAATGGTTATAGTAAAACCAGCCACAAACTTGATATGATTCCAACAGTGAGAGACTGTGAGTGCAGACAAAGATATAATATACATCAACCATTCCCATGATATTCATGAAAGCTACCTGCAATGCATATGTTAGACGGATATTCTCCTCAATAATATCTTGCCTGTACAACAAAGCTTTTGATGCTGCATCAACTAAATCTTGCTGCTGCTGATCAAATGCCTGAAAACAATTCTATTATGTTAAGATGATAAACTCACTCCAAGGAACGATTGACTTGTGACATAATAAACATCTTACCATGCGCATATAGGCGATACGTTTCTCCAACGTGTATTTCTCACTAAGTATTTGTGCTTCCTGTCAGGAGTTGTTTGTGGTCAATGGAAGATAGAAAAGGAAAAATACAGTAGATGTGACCTTTCTGTGCAAAAATATGATTACTTTCACAGAGTAATCAGCGAGATGCTTCTTTAATCGTGCAATCTCTTCTTCACCTTCTTTGACCTTAACAGTAAGGTCCTGTGCAGGAACTATCTTCGTTAGAAACAGCAGATAATCAGTATGCATATGATGCTGTACAAACTAACTTACCTGCTTCCAGGATATGTTTGAGTTCATATCTGAAACTGGCAGTAACCTGGAATCATAATCTCCATCTTTTCTGTGCCTGTAAGGAAAGGATTTTTCTTTTTATAACTAAAATAATACAAGGCAGAATTATAGGTGACTTAAGTGTGCCAAGTTACCTATTGGGAGAAAGGGACCGAGATGAAGGAGTGGAGAACTGTGATGGACCACCATTATCCACAGCAGTCTGTTCACCTAATGACCTTTTAAATCCTCCATTAACCTGAGGACTGTCAAGGTATTTCTGTTTCATGCTTTCCTGAGTCAGATGCTCTCCGCTTCCAAAACTTCCATTCTGAGGATAGATAGAGGTAGTTTGGGGATTTATTGAAAAGCCGTTATCAAATGACTTTGGGCCATCCATTTTATTAGCAACAGAATTGCGTTCTTGGCCTACTCCACTTGAAGAACTTTGGGATGTAGCATCTTCCCTCTGAAACCAAATAAAAGTAAGCACCTTCCAGATCAAAAGATTGATGCCCACAAATATGACGGGGAAGTATAATTCTAGCTGTTACATGTTAAGCAAGAGTTGTGTTTTTTCATAATGACTTCACGAGACAAGTTGAACTGATTACAGTACAGAGTACAGACCAATAGCTTTCAAATTAATGTACCTGTTGGCAGTGTTTGAAAATAGAAACATAAACCATACAGAAAGCTCTAGTCAATGAAAGTACCATATCCAAAATTTTGCAGTGAATAAAACATCTCGATTGTGTTAATCCTTTAAGCAAAAAATTGCATGCCGTGGTATCATGGTTTTGCCATTTCAGTAAAAGAGAACAGGGGCGGAAAGGCGTTTCAAGATACATGATAATACCAACCACAGATCCAGTTGAATTTTGCTCCACTGGAACTTGCTGGATTTCACCCTAAGCTTAACAATTTTCAGTAGCAGCGCAGGTACATGTCATGCTTAAATTTTAATACGATGGAAACAGCACCGTGTGAAGAACAACATGCCTCTGGTGATGCTAAAACTCTGCACGAATGAAACAGAAATAGACCTACCATCCTCTGCAACTGCTGTGTTTTTCGCAACAGCTCCTCCTTAAGGCGGTTATTCTCTTCCAACTGAAATGGAATAGAAACACACAAAAATTCAAAATCGGCCCTTACATATTACTGCCCCACAACCACCATTATCGCTCCGCATGAAGCTGTCGCCACAATAAACGAACCGAAGCAGCCGCGGGAAGCGACGGAATTCGAACAGACGTGCACGCAGGGGAAGCGAAGAAAGCGGGGCGGGGTTACCTGGCTCCGGATGGTGGCGTCGGCGCCCTCGACGGCGCGCATGACGCTGAGGAGGTAATCGGCGCTGGGCGCTCCGGCGGCCGCGGCGCCCTGGTCCGCCGGGTCGGAGATGGATGCCGCCGCGAGGCCGTCGGCGAGGCGGTCCATTGGCAGGCGGTCGGGGGCAGCGTAGGGTTCGGGGTGCGGAGAGGCTCTCGTCTTCTAGTCGGTACTCCACTCTGCTTTCGCCGGTAGAATTGCGCGGAAGGAACCGAAGCCCCGGAAGAGGTGGCCGACTCGACGCGACCCGCGGGGCGGCGGGAGCGGTGCTGCCGCGTGAGGCGGAAGCGGAACGGGTTCGAAGTGTGGAATCGCCGTGGTTATTAATTTTCCGAAAAGAAATGTGGAATTGGTCAGCCGCCGGTGAGGGGGCGGCCGCGGGGGGTCACGGGTGCCGCGCGGAAGAAGGGAATTGGTGAAAACGACGGGGAGGAGAGGGGAGGCGAGGGGAAGAGAGACGGGGTAGGTAGGTGGGCGCGGGCGCGGCGGAGGTGGTGACGCCACCGCCATGGATTCATCATGATGACGAATTCAATCGATGTGATGAATAGCTTTCATTCGATGCGCCCGTGGCAGTGTGGGGATGAGGGAATGATGGTCGTGCTGCAAGTCTCCACCCTCCGTCCGTTCTCGCTTCCAAACGTAATCGACTTTTACCAAGGATATATAAAAATATATTAATATTTGATACATAATTAGTATTATTAGATACATAGTTGAATTTATTTACATAATAAATTTATTTAAAAATATAAGTATTGCTAATATTTTTTACAAATGTAATCGAGCTTAAAAATATTTAACGAGCATGTTTCCCACGCCACCCTATATTATATATTAAAGGATAAAGAGAGTAGTCTACTGCCACCTCGCTGCACTTTTGGTGGTCTTCGCTTTGGTCAGTCAACACGCTCCACCGTAAGTCGTCATCGAGGTCAACTCACAAAGAATTCCTCGTCAAGTACAATGATCTAATCAGACCTGTCGTGGAAATCTTATGAGTACTGACAGTTGGTTCTATCGTTTAGCTATATACTTGCCATTACCATTTTTCTAATATCGGTCGTACTCGTATTGGGCAAGCATTCCATTTGCTACTGAATTTTGATAGTAATCTCTCCTGTTGGCTAAATAGATCATCTCGCTGTCCATATTAAGCTGAGAACGTATTTGATGGAAATCATATAGCCCGTGCAACCTTGAAAACTCTGAATCAATGCTACAAGATGCAAATCCAATGGATAGGGTTAGAGATGAGGTTATTTTGCACTTAACCGCCCGCGCGGCCAGCAATGCAAAATTGTTTTTTCACGAATCCCCGCTGCCCCTTCCATCCAACCCCCCCCCCTCCCTGCTGACTCCATCGTGAGTCGCCACCCATGAATCGCGATTCGCCGCCGCCCGTGGCCCTCTGCCGGCCTGGTGAGGGCTCCGCCGCCTAGTGAGGGCGTCGCCGCCCCTTCGCCTCTTGCCGCCCCTCATGGCACGTCGGGCAATCCGTAAGCAACCCTCTCCCAAACCATTGTTCCCCTCATCTCAGGCGAGCCTAGGATTGAGGATCCCCAACGCTGAGTTGATGTCGATTTGCGTGAACTTTTCCCATCCATGATCCCATTGGGCACAACTCACACTATTTTGTTGTTTTGTATTTTATAGAAGCAGTCGATTCAGTGCTACCAGTGTTTATTTCATTTCTCAGCCAAGTTGGTTAGCAATGCCTTATCTGGCATCAATGCAATCATGGATTACAGTAGGATCTTTAAATAAGTTTTGGATGTCAATGCCAATATCTCAAAATAAGGGGCATGGGAATGATTGGTTTGTGTGAGATCTGTCGAGGATGGTGGCCATTGCTCGATTGCAAGCATGCTATTTTCAGGTGACAAATAGTACTTGTGGTGTCCACTCTCTTGACCAGCGTGTGAGCTCCAGGTAAGGGATTTTTAGAATTATTCAGATTGGAGATAGAAGGGCAGCTCGAAGTTGTTGCCTTGTTATGGCTGGCTCGGTGAATCCAAAGAAGCAAGGCAATTGAATCAGAGGACGAATTCTAGTTTGAATTGAGACAGCACTGCATTCGAAATATATGTGCAACTGTAAAGTCAACTTCTGTGTAATCTGAATGTACTCTGTGTAATCTTTATAATGCCATCTGTGTAATGCCTGACTTCTGATTATGTGGGTGGTATCAATATACAGCAATATGTACTAACTTTTATGTAAGGATGTAAATGCAATGACATTTATGCAAATGCACTGATTATAGCACACTAAAAATTGCATGTTGCAGATTATAGCACACTGGCTACACGACGAAATCAAAATGATTATATCAAAATGATTATATCAACAACAAAATGATTAAATTAAAATGATTATATCAAATACACGAACTTGAAATATCAGCGCACTAGCTACACTTGAAACACTAGCTCAAAATGATTATATCAAAGTGTTTACAAGAAGCATTCCAAAAGGTCTTAAAAGGTTACACAAACTTAAAATATTAGCACACTGTCTATATTTGAAACACTAGCTCAAAATGATTATATCAAAGTATTTACAAGAAGCATTCCGAAAGGTCTTAAAAGGTTACACGAACTTGAAATATCGGCCAATAACATTGTTTGGGCAATTGTGTGCATCATGATCCCCTACTTGCTTACATTTTCCACACGTCCGTTTACTTTTACCCTTGCTTCCAGCCTTCATCTCCTTGCTCTTCTTAATTCTTTTGCATCTCCCTTTCAACTTGATATCATTTAGTGGATCTATATCGACTTCATTTGGAATTTTACTATCAAGGAATCATACTCATCCTGTTTATTAACTCTCGTAGTAGGTGTGATCTTTTGAAGAGGTTCTACTAGATTGTATAAACTAGAAAATAAAAAGTCCATCCCTTATTCAGAGTTCTTGGCCATTTGGATAAGATCTTCAAACTTGTTGCGTGAATCTGAAATCTTTTTCCGCATTGCCACCTCCATATGATCTTCAGGCTTTTCATCTAGTAGGTTACCTTTTTCATCAAAGAATAGTTCCCTGTAAAATTGAAGATCTGATCAAGACTGTTGTACAAAACAGGCATAGAAAAAAAATCATACAATACACACATTTTATATCTTTTCTCCCATCTCTTCATAATATAAATCGATGGTATCTCATTTTACTTCTCGACTCTAACCACTTGTATGATATGACGGCACGGGATGCCATAGGACTCATATAATTTACAGGAGCACCTACCAAACATGTTTGACTTGTTCAACCGAACCACTCACTCTTTTCCAGATAGACTGCAGATGGTGATAATTTTTATATTTTCACACTCTGTAATACCTTGAATAACGCAATGGTCACTTGCAGCTATGATTTGTTCCTGAAAATTACTGAAAACTTCATGTGTATATATCACACTACATTGCTTCTCAATGGCCCATTGTGTCATCAATTTAGGAGGGGTGTGAAGACTTGCATTGTCGGCTTTCAACTCCTCTTGGCACTGGAGCTCGCCGGCAAGGAGAGTTGTGCGCCAAGCATGCCATCGAGGGTGCCAGGGGAAGGTGTACACCCCATCCCTATCGACCACCACGGAGCAGTTAGAGGGAATGAAGATGGAGCTGAAAGATGGGGGACACGGCGCTGCTGGGGAGGAAGAGCAGATGACAGAGGAAGATGAAGGGACGACGAGGAGGACTTTGAGGATGCGCTCTTCGACGAACAACTACGGGAACAGGAGCACACCTCCATTGCAGGACGACATAACTAGGTAACTCAATCCTCACCAATTTTAGCTAGTGATTCTTCTTATCCCTCAGTGGAGAGAGTGCAATCTGTTCGATGTAATGCCGAAGTGGATGTTCCACGGGTTAGAGGTCGTTTGGGGGGAGCTTGTAAAGGGACCATTGTCCTTGTTGCTAGACCTCGTCGACGGTGATTAACATTGGCATCAAAGCCTTCATGTTCAGTGAAGCTTGATAAGAGCCTAGATGTACAAGTTGAGGATAATGAAAATAGACCAAATGCTATTTCAGACAGTAAAGAGATTGACAATCTGAAAGTGCAAAGCTACAGAAAGTCATCAGACCCGCTGCTTGGGCTAAGGAAGATAGGGAATGGTTCCCGCTTCTAGCCATTAGCAAATGAGGTAAGCTCAGAAGATGGGCTTGAGGATGATAGATCACTTGATCATGGTGAAGATGACAGTTATGTTGAAAAGGATGACAAGAAAGCTCATCTAATTCCAAAGGGAGGTGACACACTGATGATGGAGGGAGTGACAATCCCTAGTATTAAGAATTATAAAATCAAAATTTCTAGTAAAGCTAAAGAGAAAGATAGTGGCAAAACAAAGAGTGATGATAAGAAAGTTAAAACATGGAAAGGACCATTGCCAAAGAGAGATCAAGCACCAAAAATGTCACTAGGGGACATGTGGCTGAAAGATCTTAGGGTATCTGTTTCACCAAAAGATAAATTATGTCTGAATTCATTCTTGGAAGGTGAATTGAAATTCTTACAAATTGATGAAATTTCTATTGAGGGTAGCCCAAGTGTAAAGATTGTAGGGGAATTTGAATTTCAAAGCGAATAGGAGTTTAAACTTCATGGCCCAATAACTTGGGTCGGCTATACATATTTTGTTCATGTGGGAAAGCGTTATGTGTTCCAATGCATTGATAGCTAGGGACAATTCCTTAAAAATAGAGGGAAATCTAAGGGTCACAGCATTTATGGTTATCATAGAATACAAAGAGGTGCGTCGAGTGGAAGGAGAAAAGGAAGGCAGGAGGACAAGAGAGATAAAAGGGCTGTCGCACAGGACCTGTCCAACACCCAGAATAACCTTTCAACTACTGAAAGGAAAAGGGAGAAGGGAGTGCCAACAGGAGAGAACGACAAGATGATTATAGGATATAACGCAAGAGGAGCAACAAGATTCAAGGAAAGATATGGCAACCGTGCTTTCTATGAGCGCCCACTAGATGGGGAGGCAAAGCAGGATATGGAGTAGGCCGGCACATGGGAGGTGGACGGAAGATGGGGAAGGAGGCCAACAGCAGTGGTACAAAGGAGGATGAGGACTTTGGAAGAGGCTTTCAATTAACAAACCAGATCCAGTACTTTACTAGGAAGGATAGAGATTGGCAGCGTTCAGGGTATGGAGTTTGGAGAGGTGTTAATCCAAGGGAGGCCATGAGAGGGCGTGGTGGAGGACACAGGTGGCAAGAAAGGTCTCAAGGAATTGCTGTACAGAAGGGAGAGGATAGGGAAAAGTTGGGAGGGAGATATGGGAAAGAGAAGATAACATCAAACGACACTGAACAGAAAAAAAATCTGGAGACAAGGAAGTGATGGATATAACTATGACTGAAGCAGAGGGGGAGGAAGAAAAGAAAGAGGAGGAAGCAAAAATGGGAATCAAATGCTCGAGATGTATAAAGAAGGGTCATGTGGCTGCGCGATGTACCAATGTGGTGTACTGTGTCATTTGTAACAGCAATGATCATGTCAATCACAAATGCCCAATGCTCAAGCAGCCAAGAACAGTAGCCTATGCAGTGGGATATGCAGTTCAAGGATTGGGATTTTATCATATACCACACCTACCCTTGCCTAGGGCAAAGAAGGAATCCAAGATGGTTTGATAAGAATTGAACAGCTAATAAAGGAGCAAATTGTAAACCAACTTCAGAGACTCTATCCTAGAAAATGGAAGTGGGAACTGGAAGCCCATGAAGACAACACATTCATCACCAAGTTCCCTTTAAAAACTGAACTTCAGAGAGCTATTGCTTTTAGAGGGGCAGATGTGAAGGAGGAAGGAGTGCAAATAGGGATCAGACTCCAGTTTGAGACTTAGCATGAGAAGGAGGAAAGATTTTTACTTCCAAAGGTGCGGGTGAGGGTAAATGGAATGAGAAAATCCCTAAGAGAGTATATGAACTTATGGGTTGTGGGGTCAATGCTAGGATCAACACAGACAGTGGATATGAAAATGACTAGGGAGAATGATTTTGGGAGGATAAATGTGGTAGTTCTCAATCCTCTGCTCATTCCCCCTCACTTGGATGTGGTGATTGGAGATCACTACTTTGAACTAGAGTTCGAAGTAGAAAAGATGGGGACTGATGAGAATGGAGAGAAAGTGGTGGTTGAATGGAAGGGGGATGCAGATGAAGAAAGGGATGGTGATGCAAGTGAAGAGGATCACATGCAAGATGATCCTGAGTCAGATAGGGAAGCAAAAATAAGAAAAAGCAGCAGGGAAGATAGCGAAAAGGAAAGAAAAAAGGAAGGGAGTCAGCAGACAGATCAGGAGATGAATAATCTGAATGTACTAAAGGAGAAGGTTCAGAACATGAGTGAGGAGAAGTTCAGGGTGTTTCTCAAAGATAGGGCTGAGGAGATAATGGATAAAGTAGTTGATAGGACACTGAACGACCTGGCAGCCAGTATAATGGAAGAGGAAAATGAAATTATAAGAACCGTCAGCAATGGGGAGGAGAAAGAGGGAGGGAAGGAATTTCAGAAGGTGGCGGCAATCCCTGAGAAGTTAATCACACCATCTAGGGCTAGTCCAAGGTTGGCTCAAGCAAGTGATGAACACATATTAGCAAAGACTGAAAAAATAGCAGCCAGAAAGAATCTAGAACATACTGAAGGTAACCTTTCTAAATGTTGCTCCCTTTTTATTCCTGTTTCTAAGGTTGTTTGCAATATTAAACAGTTAGGAGTTAACTTGGGGGAGGGAGAAAAAAGAAGAATTGGCCAGAGAGATCTTAACCTCAGAGGTTGGACCTTTTGGCCAAGTAGAGGAGGGGGATAAGCAGAGTGAGATATACTTAGAAAGTGATGAAGAAGAGGAAGATTTAGAAGAAATAGAAAGCAAAGCTATTAAGTATCTGTGCGGGGAACTTCTAGAGGAAGTCTTTGATGATGATAGTTTTCATCTAGAAGAGGATACTAAATTAGGAAAATACAAGTCTTGTGCTAAGTCATAAAGAAGAAAGGCTTGTAAAATAAAATTTCCTTTATATAATAGCAAAATTGTATCCAAATGAAAGGAACCTTCTGGAATAGCAGAGATCTTAATGACTTTGCTAAAACACGTTTTCTAGCAGATACAGTTTAAAGAGTAGAACTTAGCTTTCATTGCTCTTTTAGAAACAGGAAGAAGAGATTTTACCCTATCCACACTAAATAATTATTTGGGGGGTAGAAACTTCATATGGCATTGGACACAACCCCATGGGAGATCTGGGGGGATTCTCCTAGGAATAGATTTGGATGAGCTTGATATTGGGAGTATTGCTGAAGGTGACTTCTTTGTTAAGTTTAGATTAAGAACTAGGAAAGATAACTTCCATTTTGTACTGGTTATTGTTTATGGAGCAGCATAGGCAGAGTACAAGGAGGCTTTCTAGTAGAACTAGTGCAGTCTTGTAGCAAAGAAAATTTGCCAATAGTGCTGGGAGGATATTTTAACGTAATTAGGAACTCAAGTGAGAAGAATAATGATAGGTATGATGAAAAATGACCTTTTCTCTTTAATGCTATCATAGATAGTTTAAATCTAAGAGAAATTGAGATGTCAGGGAGGAAATATACTTGGACTAATTCTTTAAGAACGCTAACATATGAGAGATTGGATAGAGTGTTGGTTAGCACAGAGTGGGAACAACAATTCCCCCTAGCCACAGTTCAGGCTTTAAGTAGAGAGATCTCAAACCATACACCATTACTTTTGAATACGGGTCAGGATAATGGAAACAGGAGACAGCCATGGTTTAAGTTTGAATTGGGGTGGCTCTTAAGGGAAGATTTTTATGATTTAGTGTGTGATGTCTGGAACAAAGAAAAAAAGAGTTCCACCGCCATGCAAAAATGGCAGAATAAGATCAGGAGATTAAGTCAGTTCCTGAGATGATGGGAAAAAACATGAATAGGGCATATAAAAAAGAAAAATAGAAGTTATTTAGAAAAGCTAATGAGTTGGATAAAAAGGCAGAATCACAGCTGCTAAGTCAGCAAGAATGTGACTTAAAGCAAAGTATTCATGCCAGGCTAATACAACTCCTAAGAGAAGAAGAAATCAAATGGTACCAAAGAGCAAAAAGTACTAGAATTTTAAAGGGAGACAACAACACAAACTATTTCCATATGATAGCCAATGGAAAGCATCGGGAAACTAGAATTTTCCATCTTGAACACGAAGAGGGGATAATTGAAGGGCATGACAATCTTAAAAATACATATCAAAGTATTACAAAATCTCGTTTGGATCCCAATCGACAAATAATTGATCTATGAATGAATACTTGACAGAGGATATTCCTCAGGTAACAAGAGAACAAAATGACAAGTTTACAAAAAAAGAGGTAAGGGATGCCATTTTTCAAATGAAACACAACAAAGCTCCGGGTCTGATGGATTCCCAATTGAGTTTTACAAAGTTTTTTGAGCATTATCAAAGATGATCTAATGGCCATGTTTGATCAGTTCCATAATAGCAGACTACCTCTACACAGCTTAAATTTTGGAATTATAACTCTAATTCCAAAGCTCAAGAAAGTTAAAATGATCCAGCAATATAGACCAATCTGTATGTTGAATGTTAGTTTCAAAATCTTTACAAAGATGATTGCTAACATACACATATTGGTAGCCAATAAAATTGTTAGTCCACCACAGACAATCTATTTGCCTAGGAGATATATAATAGAAGGAGTGGTTATCCTGCATGAAACAATGCATGAATTGCATAGGAAAAAATAGGATGGGATTATTCTCAAACTGGATTTTGAGAAAGCCTTCGATAAGGTTAACTGGTCATTCTTACAACAGGTTCTAAGAATGAAAGGTTTCTCACATAGATGGTATAGTTGGATTGAAACCATAGTTAATGGAGGAAGTGTAGGAGTTAAAGTGAATGATGATATAGGACACTTCTTTCAAACAAAAAAAGGGTTGAGACGGGGGATCCTCTATCCCCTGTCTTATTCAATTTGGTGGCTGATATGTTAACAGTTCTAATTTTGAGAACTAGAGAAAAAGAGCAAATTAAGGGACTAGTGCCCCATCTAGTTGACGGAGGATTATCTATCCTCCAATATGTTGATGATACAATACTCTTCATGGAAAATAATATAGAATAGGCCAAACATTTGAAATTGGTACTAGGTACCTTTGAAAAGGTTTCTGGTCTTAAGATTAATTTCCATAAGAGTGAGTTATACTGCTTTGGAGAAGCAAAAGATAAAGTGAGAGAATATGTACAGATTTTTGGGTGTAAGGAAGGTTCTCTACCTTTTAAATATCTTGGTATCCCAATAAACCAGCAGAGAATCTCAAACAAGGATTGGAACGTGGTTGAAGAGAGATTTCAGAAAAAAATGGCAAGTTGGAAGAGTAAACTACTGTGAGTAGGTGGCAGGCTAGTACTAATAAACTTAGTTCTATCCAGTTTACCAATATTTATGATGTCCTTTTTCAGAATACCTAAAGGTGTTCTAAAGAGATTGGGACTGTTACAGATCTAGATTTTTTTGGCAATGTGATGAGCAGAAGAAGAAATATAGATTAGCTAAATGGAGCATTTTGTGTATACCAAAAAATATGGGAGGGCTGAGCATCTCTAACTTGGAAGTCCAAAATAAATGCTTGTTAAGCAAGTGATTATTTAAACTTTTAAATGAAGATGGAGTGTGGAAAAAACTATTAAGAAGGAAATATCTAACCAATAAGTTCCTAACACAAGTATCAAAAAAGAAGGGAGATTCTCATTTTTGGGCTGGGCTCATGGAAATTAAATATCAATTCCTATCAATGGAAACGTTTAAAATTCACAATGGGAAGCAAACTAGGTTTTGGAAGGACCAGTGGGTTGGAAATGCGCCTTTGAAAGATACATACCCATCTCTGTATAATATTGCTAGAAGGAAAAATGATACAGTTGCTAAAGTCTGTAGTTCTGTGCCTCTGAACATCTCTTTTAGAAGAGCTTTAACAGGAGACAAACAGACAGATTGGTTACATCTAGTAGTCGAGGTAGAAGTATATGATTTAGATGAACAAAAAAATAGGTTCCTTTAGAATCTGAATAAAAATAATGATTTTACTGTTAGGTCAATGTACAAAGAAATCATGAAACAGGAAGGATCACCCCGTTTGTGTATTGCTTGGAAGTTAAAAATACCACTTAAGATCAAGATGTTATTATGGTATTTGAAAAAGGGAGTTATTCTAACAAAGGATAATCATGCTAAAAGGAACCGGCAAGGAAGTAGAAGTGCTCCTTTTGTAACTATGATGAAATAGTGTAGCATTTATTCTTTGAATGTCATTTGGTTAGGTGTATATGGAATTCAATGTATTTATCTTTTGGAATTCAACCACCTACTAGTGTGCCTAACATGCTGAGTTCTTGGATTAGAGGTTTTCCTCTACAACATAGAAAACAAATATTTGTTGGTATCTCTGCTCTTTGCTGGGTAATTTGGTTGAGTAGAAATGAAGTGGTTTTTAAAGGAACCATCCCTAATTCGTTTTTTAGGTAATTTTTAGGGGGACTTTCTGGACGAGGGAATGGTCGAGGCTATCTAAAGAGGAGAAAACTGCTTTGAAGAATAACTGTTAAAAGCTTGAAGTGTAATGGAGTTTTTCAACAAATGTGGTTGGAACTTCAGAAAAAGACTTTCTGCATAAATAAAAGCTGTTAATGTGGTCCCTATTCTGATTGGCTGAAAGTACAACAAACCTGGGTAACATTACTGGATATAGTCAGGTTCAGTACGGTGTCAATCTTCAGGTGCTATCTTAAGGATTCAGATGTTGGCTGATGTTTGCTTCTGATGCTGATGTCCAGTTGCTGTCGGTGGAGCAACAAGTGTTAAGTTCTGTTTACCCTGTTGCAGCTTCTCTTGGACGGGCAATAGTGGCCTTGCTTGCTTTGTGTCCAAGGAGTTGGTCCAGTAGTATCTATTTTAGTGTTTAAGGCTTAATGCTTGGTTGTTAGCCTATGTGCTGGGTATTTATGAACGTTATGGTCTGTAATGGCTGTAGACATCCACATGTGGATGATCGAGGCCGGATGTTCTTTCCTTAATCTAAAAAAACTCCTCTTGGCGTTGGCACTTCAAAGCTGTGTCAAATCTTAGCCAAAACTCAACAAAGGTCAATTTTCGATGAATGAAACGGTTAAAAAAAGAATTTGCACTCTCCGATCGTGATGTAGTCCTAAGGATTACTGCTAGAGGTATGTCCATAAAGTATGCAGGAATCCATGATTGACGCATGGCAAACTTTGTGGAATCCAATCATTTCCCATAAGTGCAAAATTTGTTATGATAGAATTCTATTCTAACTCAAAATCATCTGAAGTCTCGGATCCTCAAACACACGTGTGTAGTCTATCCTAGAACTGTTCATCCTCTCTTATTGGGGGCCCGACCTTCTCAGGGACCTTTTCCATGATATGCCACATGCAAAGTCTGTGAGTTGTATCTGGTAGAATCTGAGCAATAGCAGCCTTCATGCTTGCATCATCATCCTGTTATGATTAGATGAGGTGCTACTCCACCCATAGCGTTAAGAAAGGTGTTAAACAACCATACATATGACTCGATTTTTTCATTTGCCAAGAATGCTGCCCCTAGGAAAACACTTTGCAAGTGATGATTGACTCCAGTAAATTGCACAAAAATCATGTTATACTGGTTAATGGTGCATGTTGAATCTACCAAAACCACATCACCAAAAACACTATAGTCCTTCTTGCATAAGGCACCTGCCCAAAACACATGAACAAATCGTCCTTGTTCATCCATCATAAAAGTCATAGAAGAAGGCAGGATTTACTTCCTTCTTTCACTCAAGTTGTGCCACAAACATCTGTGCATCTGCATCCTTGATTTTAGTCCTGAAGTCACGATAATAGTTTTGCAAATCCCTCAGCGTGCACCCAACATTCTGAAACCCACCCTCACTGATATGGAGAAGTCTATATGCCTGTGAGGTGCCAATACTAGCCTTATGATAATTGAACAAAGTACTCTTTGCCCTCTCACTAACATTACGGTTGCATCTTAACAAATACCTTTTATCTGTGACACAAAACCATGGCTGTGCTCCTCAACCTTGAAGCTATCCGATACTTCTTGTCACTGCTAATCTTGACAACAATATGTGCCTCACAACCACATCTGGTTTCCATTACATTATGTGTCTTTCTCTTTTTTCTGGATTCGTCAATAATATTTTTTACGTTCTCCTTCTTGTACCCTTCCCTTGAAAAATGATAATGCTTGATTAATATTTTCTCATTTTGCTTCTTGTGCTGACCAACACGAACGGAGAAACCAGCTTCACGTGCATACAATTTGTAAATTTTCTCCACATCTGTGAGTGTATCAAACATCATTCCAACCACAGACTTCAAATGATCCATGGCGGCGGTCTCAAAACTTCTTCCTGTAAGTCCGACATCATTGGTGTCGATGGAGACAGAATCAACGATGACGGCATGATCAACGATGATGACTTGAGAGAGGGCATCCGTCCGCTGCCCGTGCACAGGATCGTACCCTGTCCATGGCTGATGCTGCTCTTTCTGCTCTTGGCTATCCATGGCGACGTCCGGGAAGGGGCAAAGGGGCGACGGGCGGTGGCGAAGGGGTAGCGGCACCCTCACCAGGTCGGCAAAGGGCCATGAGCGACGGAGAACCACGGACGGCGGCGAAGGGGCGAAAGGGCGGCGGCGCCGTCACTAGGCCGGCGGAGGGGCGACAGGCGGCGGCGAATCGCCTGGTGGAGGTGGCGTCTCTGGGAGTATGCGCGCGGGGGGGGGGGGGGGGGTGTTTGCATGGAAGGGGCAGGGGGGTTCGCAAAATACCAATTTTGCATTGCTGGCCGGCAGGCGGTGAAGTGCAAATAACCCCATCCTAACCCTATGTATTAGATTAGCATCTTGTGATCTTGATTCAAAGTTTCCAAGGTTGCATGGGCTGTCCGGTTTCCACCAGATACGTTCCCTGTTAAGCCAGCCAACCATAATTGCCGCAGTTAGTGATTATGCACCTCCTGGCTTCATCAATTTCATAACAAGTACTATTTGTCACACAAAGAGCTCCTAAAATGCTTGAACTAAAAGATATTTCCTACTCCAGTCCATTGTTCCAGTCCATTGTTGTTCCATTAAAAAGGACAGTTCAAGTCAATAACTTGATCAAAGTTTGTCAAAGTTTGCTTAGCGTTGCCCATTATAACTACAAAATATTTAAAATAAATTTAACAATTTAATTTTCATGTCGAGGTGACTAATATTCATTTATGTTATGTGTTTGCTACATGCAAGTGTGTTTTGAAAAAAAAATGTAGCAGAATAATAATATTTTCACTACAAATTAAGCATGAGTTCCAAGTTTTTTATCTTCTAGAAGTAGACACTTGGAGCTTGATCCTTTTCCTTTTGCCTTTTTGGATGGAAACGTGAAACCTACGACATACTGTCCCGAGATCATCAATCCAATGCATCATTGTTGTTTCATGCCGTAGCTACCAAGAAGTGATGATTTTGTTATAGCAAGTCGACAATTAGTGGGTACCTGCACTTCCTTATGCTACGTGTACTATCCGTTTGCAAAGCCGATGGGAAGCAATTAATTTAAATAAATATTATTGGCACAGTAGAAAATTGTTTAGAAAATAAAAGAAAAGTGAACTATAGTTCACCTTATTCCCAAGCCACGAGTAAATGGGCCTTCCGAAGCGCTTGAATTTTGAATTTCCCCTGAAATTTGTGGACAACACTTGCAGCTATTTCCCTAACAAAAGGGGAAAAGAGACGCTGTTTCAAGTCAAATAAAGAGGAAAAAAACAGCAGCAGCGGCGGCGGGACCCATTTAGCAGTGGGAGAGGGAGCACGCAACGCAGCAACATGCCAACAACGCAGGTGCGCCCCGCCCCTGGCTCAGCTCGCAGCTCACTCGCCACTTCCCAATCAACTCAGGCCCGTCCTCCTTATCTGAATCGCGTGCCTGCCGGCCTCTGCCCGCTGTGCCCCACCCACCCATCGCCATGTCCCCCGCGGCCACCGCGTGCGCCACGCCGGCGGCGGCTCGCCCGCCCCTCAACACCGTCCCGGCCCGCCGGTCGCCGCCCTCCACCGTGCGACCGCCATCCGCCACCCCCGCCCGCCGCGCCGCCGGCTACTGCTTCTGCACCGCCTCCTCCTCGGCGTCGTCGCCCTCCACCTGGGACTGGACCCGATGGAGCCGCCACTTCGACGAGGTCGAACAGGACGAGAGCTACGCGTCCCTCCTCCAGGTAATCGCCGATTCATCACCTCCGAGCCGCTAATCGAACCAATCTGATGATACGCTCCTGCTCTCGCCCGCGCAGTTCCAGCTGGAGGAGGCGGTGGAGAACGAGGACTTCGCCGAGGCCGCCAAGCTCAAGAGGGCCATCCTCGAGGCCACCGGCAACGACGCTGTCGCCCACGTCATGGCCGAGCTCAAGGTCCGTCGCTGCTGTGATATGCCTGACATCCTGTTTCATCACCGATTTGACTGAGACACGTCAGCTCTTATGCTCTAGTTTCATTTCCCACAGATTTGGATTAGGATGTGCTAGGTGCTAACAATTGCATTTGTTCTGTTTGATTGCTCTGGCTCCTCTCGATTCCTGCAGAGTGCTATAGAGGAACAGCGGTATCAGGATGCCTCAAGGTTGACCAGGCTTGCTGGAACCAGCTTGGTAATTACTAAGTCTTTTATCACAGATTGCCATGGTGCCTTTCGATCGCCTGGTGCATTCAGCAACATAGCTTTCTATAGTCAAGTTTCAGTGCCTCCAGTCCTGATCTCCCTTGGACCCTTGCTACACAAACTATTTATATGGCAAATCGCCAATTTCCTGATAAAATTGGTTAGATAATGTCTCTTGTCCTCTGGTTACTTAAATGAAGAGGTATCACCATGGATGAACGAAGATTAGCCAAAACTATCTGTAATTCTGTATCATTAAGAAAGGCACTTTTGATGCGACCCCTCAGGAATTGTGGTTGTAATGGATTCTAACCATTTTTGTTTCAGGTAGGTTGGTGGGTGGGATATGCTAAGGACACCGATGATTCCATTGGGAGAATTGTACGAATAAGCCCTGGTGTTGGGAGATATGTGGCTAAGAGCTACAGCCCAAGGTGGTTTCTCTCAGTTCATAACTTTTATCTTAAGGTTAAAATTAGGCAAGATATCATAGTGCAATTCCAACTTACAGATACTTTATGTAGGCAATTGGTGACTGCATCTTCTGGGACTCCATTATTTGAAATTTTCCTCGTCAGAGAAAATGATGAGACGTATACAATGAAGGTGCTGTGATCAAAGTGATATTCATATTTTATTGTAATATTTATGCAGTTAAAAAAATAGAAGAAAATCTCTATTGTGCACAGATTTGATATTTATATTTACGAAAAATTAGACAGGTGGTACACTTGCGACCAACAAAAGGAACATCAAGTGCATCATCCATATCTTCGACAGCTACAGAAGGTCCAGCTAAGGTGGAGAATGAAAGTTCATCAGAAAGTAGTGCTATATCTGATAGTGTTACAGAGGAAGCAAGTACAGATACTACAGTAAAAGGAAATGAGGATGTTGAGGAGAAAGAACAAGATGTTGGTAGCAGCAAGGATAGTAGTGTTGAAGGATTAAAAAGTGTTTTGAATTTTTTCAAGTCTCGGATTCCTGAATTCAAAGTTCAAGTAATAAATGTTGATGTATCTGAGGAAACTGAATTGGCTGCAAATTCGTCGGAAGAATTAGTACAAGATGATGTGAAGAGTTCATCAGAAAACTCATTGGAAGAGCCCACCACTGAGGAGCTTGAGCAGGAGGAAGATGTTTCAGAAGAAGATATGGATGACGAGAGTAAAAGTACTGAGGTGAAGCTTTTCATCAGTGGAGTGGTTCACAATAAAGAAGATGCTGGAGCAAAATCATATGTTCGTGTTCCAGCTGAAATAAATAACATGGAAAAAGACTCCTTCGAACTGTACATTCCTGGAAAAGGTTCTGATCGAGATCTGGCTGAAACAAAGGCTGCAAAACAAAAAGTTGCAGATATGGCTGCTAAATTAGCATCAGAGCTTATGCCATCTGATGTCGCAAAGGCATTATGGGGCACAACCAAGAGCTCTTCAAAGGTAGGAATGAGTTAATGACATTGGCTTAGTTACATATGTCTGCAACTTTGAATACTATGAATATGAGATATACCTGAGTACATCAGTGTTGCAGTTGGGTAAAATCTTAAGACCTATGCACAGAAATTCTGAAAGTTTCTAAGCATTAAGTGTTGGAGGTACAGAGTGTTTTCTCAGCCAGGGATAACACACCCAGGCGACACAGCCCTTTCATATATAGAGATAAGTAGCACACATTGATTACATTAATGGCTCATTAGAGCTTTAACTAAACAGCTAACTGCCTGGGTACTTGCACAGTTACTTGTGCTGCCCAAGACCTTAATAGCAGAGACATAATTAGGCACAGATACCTAAGAGATAACTGGGAGCAGGGCTTAACTTCTACAGTTCTCCCCCTAAGACCTGCTTCCCCCATCCTTGATCTTCATGATCCCAATCTTGCTTCTCATGTCTTCAAACTTGGCCTTGCCTAAGGCCTTAGTCAGAATGTCTGCCAGTTGATCATTTGTGGCGACGAACTCAGTCTTGATGCTGCCTTCTTCAACACAATCTCTGATGAAGTGTTGTTTGATCCTGATATGCTTGCTTCTGTCGTGAAAGACAGGGTTCTTTGCAAGTGCTATTGCTGATTTGTTATCCACTCGCAGCTCTACTACTTCCACTTTCTTTCCCAACAATTCAGCAAGTAACCTGGACAGCCACAGAGCCTGTGTTGCAGCAGTAGTCATGGCAACATACTCTGCTTCACAGCTAGATAAGGCAACCACTCTTTGTTTAATGGACTGCCAACTGACCAGATTGTTGCCTAGGAAGAATAGACAACCTGTAGTGCTCTTGCTTGAGTCAATATCTCCAGCCAAGTCTGAGTCACAGTAGCCAATGAATCTGGCTTCACTGGATGCCTTGGTGAAGTGCAGGCCATACTCCAGACTGCCTGCCACATACCGAAGGATACGCTTCACTGCCTGCTGATGCTCTATGGTGGGCCTCTCCAGAAATCTACTCACAAACCCGACTGCAAATGCCAAGTCAGGTCGAGTATGAACCAAATATCGCAGGCTTCCAACCAGCTGCCTGTACTGTGTTGGATCAACTTCCTTGGCTGTACTTTTCTTGCTCAATCTTAGCCTTTCCTCCATAGGAGTGGCTGCAGGATTGCAGTCCACCATTCCTCCCAGCTCCAGAATTCTCTTAGCATAGTGGGTCTGTCGAAGAGTGATGCCATTGGCGCTCTGCTGTACTTCAATACCCAGATAGAAGCTTAGAAGGCCAAGATCACTCATCTCAAATGTTGCTTTCATTTCAGCCTTGAAGCCTTCAACATCCTGCTCCTTGGCCCCTGTGATGATCAAATCATCCACATACACACCGACAAGCAACAGAGAATTTCCAGAACCACGCCTGTAGATTGCAGCTTCATGGTTGCTCTGTCTGAAACCTTTCTTCTTCAATGTTGAATCAAGCTTTGCATTCCATGCTCTTGGCGCTTGCCGTAGGCCATACAGAGCTTTGCGCAAGCGATACACCTTGTCTTCTTGTCCAGCAACAGCAAAGCCAGGCGGCTGATACACATATACCTCCTCGTTGAGGTCTCCATTCAGAAATGCGGACTTGACGTCCATCTGATGAACAGACCAACCCTCCTGTGCCGCCAGAGCCAACAAGACTCGAACAGATTCCATGCGTGCGACAGGGGCGAAAGCATCATCATAATCCACGCCTTCTTGCTGGACAAAGCCACGAGCAACAAGTCTGGCTTTGTGTTTGATAACATTTCCATGTTCGTCCTTCTTCAATTTGAACACCCACTTCAGGGTGATTGGACGGTGACCAGCAGGAGGCTTCACAAGCTCCCAGGTCTTGTTTCTCTCTACTGATCGCAGTTCTTCTTTCATTGCTTCGCACCACGCTGGATCTCTCTTGGCTTCAGTATGCGAAGTTGGTTCGCCAGAGTGCGTTAGATGCAGTTCTGCGAACAGGCGAGTTGCAGGTGGTGGTGTGGGCTGCTGGCCAATAATATTGCTTACCGTTCTGTAACGAAGAGGTTCATCGTCGTGATATGCATCCAGTCGATCATCATCATCTTCCAGAGGCGTGGCCTGCTCAATCTGGGGACTGGATGGTGGTGGCGTTGCGGTTGCTGCTGGAACAGAATTTGCCACTACATCGTCATCCTCTACTTCTTCAACTCCGACTGGACTGCCTGGCACGGGTGTTCTTGGTGAGTTTGGGGGCGGAGGCGATGGTGGTGTTGCAGGCTCACTCACCACCTCCGACCAGACGTACTCAACCTGGAACTCACTGCTGTTTGGCGCCGATGTCCCGGACTCCGGCGAAGACCAATCCCAACCGCGCTCTTCATCAAAAACAACATCGCGGCTGATCCTGACACGCCCGCTCACAGGCTCAAACACCCTGTATGCCTTAGCTCCCTCTGCATAACCAATGAATACGCCGGCCTCGCCGCGATCATCGAGTTTGCGCAGCTGACTAAGCTTTCTGGTATAGGCAACACATCCAAACACCTTCATATGCCCCAATGTCGGTGAGCGTCCATGCCAGGCCTCATAGGGAGTAATTCCTTTCAGCGCACGTGTCGGTGATCTGTTCAGGATGTGAACTGCTGTCATTACAGCCTCCCCCCAAAATCTGGCCGGCAATCCTCGCTGCTTGAGCAGTGCCCTTGCCATAGCCACCACTGACTGATTACGCCGCTCAACGACCCCATTCTGCTGGGGTGAGTGGGGGGCGCTGAAATGTCTCTTGATGCCTTGCTCTGCGCAGTAGGTAGCAAAATCAGCAACTGTAAACTCACCGCCATTATCTGTGCGGAGCACTCTGATCTTCTGGCCACTTTCTGCCTCTGCGCTCAGCTTGATGCGCTTGATAGCCTCTGCTGCTGCGTCCTTGCTTGGTATGAGCGCTGCCCACATGAAACGGCTAGCGTCATCGACGAGCAGCAGGAAATATCGGTTTCCTCCAGGAGTTGCAGGTGTCACTGGCCCGCAAAGATCACCGTGCACCAGCTCAAGGGGCTGCTTGGCACGGTACTGTGTCGCAGCCGGGAACGGACGCCTTCTCATCTTGGTGGTGACACAGGTGTCACACACCTGCTCAACATGATCAATCACCGGGACACCACGCGCCATCTCTTCCTTCCCAAGTCTGCGGAGTGCATCAAAATTCAAGTGCCCCATCCTCTCATGCCACTGCCACGCTACATCTCCTCTGCGTGCTGCAAGACAGAGTGGCTGGGCTGCCTGAAGTTGGAGTGTGTACAATCTGTTAGCCCCTCTCTTCACCTTGGCAATCAAACGACCAGTGTGTTCCCAGATACGCAGCACACCGTGATATATCTCCACCTTGGAACCAGTCTCGTCAAGCTGACCAAGACTGATAATTGAATTCTTCAGGGCTGGTATATAGTACACACCCTGCAGCACCCTATGCTCACCAGTTCTTCCTTCGAAAGCAATCGATCCGATGCCTTTGATGTCAACCTTGGACGCATCTCCAAATCGGACCGTGCCTCGCACGTCCGTGTTCAAATCAGAAAAGAGCTCACGCCGTCCAGTCATATGGTGTGTAGCTCCTGAATCAAGGTACCACACATCTGCCTTTTCTTCATCGCTATTGGCACCAAGGAAAGCGCGGGCTTTTGGTTCTTCCAGATTCACCTCTTGAGCAGCATAGGTGTATGCCGGCGCGCACTCATCAAGGTCAACGAGCCCATGCGCCAGAAACAGAGCCCCATCATCCTCGCATTCTGCATACTGTACACGGCCATTGTGGCCGCCGTCACCGCCGCCTGCGCCCCCTCGGCCACCAGCGTGCTGGCCTTGATTGCTACCGCGGCCGCCGCCACGACGGCCTCTGCCCCGTCCGCCGCCGCGGTCACCGCCACCATCACGGTCACCATCTCTGTCTCGGCGCGGATGAGGGCAGTCCCTTGCCCAGTGGCCCTCCTGGCCACAATTGAGGCAGGTATCGCCACAGCGTCCACCACCGCGGCCGCCGCCACGGCCCCTTCCTCGCCAGCCGCCGCGACCGCGGCCACCACCGCCGCCTTGGCCGCCGCCGCGCTGATTCTTTGAGCTAGAGCCAGCAGAATCATCCCCGCCGCCCTTCTTCTCTTTCTTCCAGCGCGCGCGCCATTGCTCCTCAGTGTACAGCAGCTTGCCATTGATGGAAACAGGCTCTGTCACAGCTTGCGCTTCACGGTCATCCACCGCCTTGAGCCTTCCTGTCACCTCTTCAAGCGTGAGCGCCTCGAAGTCGAGGAACTGCTCAATGGCGACAACAATCTGCGCGTATTTGGCTGGCACTGTGCGCAGAAACTTTTCCACGACACGCGCCTCATCAATGTCTCTGTCTCCATGGAGCACAAGCTGCTGGTGCAGAGTTGACAGCCGCAGGGCAAAATCTTCCACCTGCTCGCCGGGCTTGACATCAATGTTCTCCCACTCCCGACGCAGCCGCTGCAACGTCGCTCGGCGGACCCTGTCCACACCGATTCGAGTTGCAGCGATGGCATCCCATGCCTCCTTTGCTGTCGCCTTGTCAAGGAGCGGGAGCCCCATCTCCTTAGGTACAGACGCGACAATCACCTCCAAGGCTCGCCTGTCATCGCGATACTGCACTGGACCTCCTTCAACAGCATCCCAGAGGTCGCGTGCTTGCATCCTCAACTTCATCGTCTGGCTCCACTCATAGTAGTTGGTCTTGTCCAGCATTGGCCACGTTGTGCCGCTGCCGGAGTCGCGGTAGACCACCCTGCCTTGCGGCGACTCATAGCGAGCGCCGCCACGACGCCTTCGGTCACGCAGTGGTGACTGCGAACGGCGCCTGTCCCGCGGTGGAGTCCTCTGGCTCTTGACTTCCTCCTCTTCTTCTTCTTCCTCCTCCAGCACCTCTTCTCCCTTCTCTGCAACTATCTCTGCGCGCAGCTGCTGCGCCGTCCTGGCCGCCGCCTCTGCGGCTGCTGCAGCCTGCTGAGCCGCCTGGACAGCCTGCGCCACAGCCTCCTCTGCTGCCTTCAGGCGCGCAGCCTTCTCGCCCAGCTCGGCTTCCTTGGCCTTCCTGGCCCGGCGCTCAGCAGAGGTCGACGCCATGGTAGAGAGAAACAGAGGAGGAGTTCGAGTTGGGGAAGATGAGAAGGTGAGTGTCTAACCTAAGCTCTGATACCAATTGTTGGAGGTACAGAGTGTTTTCTCAGCCAGGGATAACACACCCAGGCGACACAGCCCTTTCATATATAGAGATAAGTAGCACACATTGATTACATTAATGGCTCATTAGAGCTTTAACTAAACAGCTAACTGCCTGGGTACTTGCACAGTTACTTGTGCTGCCCAAGACCTTAATAGCAGAGACATAATTAGGCACAGATACCTAAGAGATAACTGGGAGCAGGGCTTAACTTCTACATTAAGGGAACTCATACCATTCTAGAGGTCTTTGTCCCTAGTTACTAGATGTGCTAATTTAGGATTACACTGCTACATCAGTAGCCTTGCATGCCTTCCAGAATAAGCAAACATGAGTGTTTGCCCAGAATATGTCCGCCGTATAGTTTCAAAAAAGTGTTTGCCCTGTATAAAAAGTCAAAGAAAGCTGGGGGCCCAGGAACTGGCTGCATGCTGGTTCCAACTATATCTGGGTCCTTAGATTTGGGTCCTTAGATTTGGATCTTACCCAAAAAGAACTAGTAATTTCTTCTTGCACATAACTTTTGATATCTTACTATTTCCTCAAACTGTGGATGCTAACAGATGCTATATTCTGAGAATTTCTCAGAGAGCACCTTCCAGACACCCATGTCATCTTATCCCAATTTAGGATAGTCTGATGCATCTTTTTTATGGTAACTGTCTTTTGTCACCACTTTTTCAAACCATGTTCTATTCTTGCAAGCAAGTTAACTGACACATATGACATGATAACTGCAGATAAATAAAGAAGTTCAGGAGCTTTTAAGGCTTACATTAAGCAAGGCTCAAGTCAAGCTGACTGAGAATACCATTTTTAATCGGATTGTTATGGACACTAACAGCACAGATCCATTTAGTGGTAAAGTTTTCTCAGCTAAATTGATGATCTATTGTTGTATAGTCTGACAGTTGGTTTTCTGGGCTTCATGTAGGTCTCTATGTTGGAGCATTTAGTCCATATGGACCAGAAATTGTGCAGCTTCGTCGGAAGTTCGGGCACTGGAACAGTACCGATGATGTTGAGTTTTTCGAGTACGTTGAAGCAGTAAAGTTGACTGGTGATCTGAGTGTCCCTGCTGGCCAGGTTCGCATTATCTCCCTTAAAAAAAGATTGTTAATAAGGCTCCCCTGTTTCACTACTGATAAAAGTTTGCAACAGATAACATTCCGTGCCAAGATTGGGAAGGGCAAGCGTCTTGAGAATCGTGGCGCATACCCAGAAGAATTTGGTGTGGTAATTTCTTTCTGCAGATCTGATTGTTCAATATATGTTTTTACTGGGATTTTAGTTTGTTTTATTCTGACAATTGAAAGCCGCCTTTAGTTAGATTCACAAGTTCTGTTTTGAGAACAAAAGTTTCGTTCCTTTTTTCTTTTGCAGATTGCCAGTTTTAAGGGTCAGGGTAGAATAGCACAGCCTGGATTCAAAAATCCTCGATGGGTGGATGGCGAGCTTTTGGTGCTCAATGGCAAGGTAAAATGAAACACCAACAGTGGTTCTTTTCATTTGCTGACGCAATGCTCCTGAAATTGATATTGAGTAGTAACTGCAGGCATAATGTGCAATATGACATGCCATAACTTAACAGTTTGTTTTATGATGACATTACCTGTGTTGGTTTTTGGGAACCTATGGAATGTGGAGTTGTATCACCAGGACACAAACTTCTAAAACACCAAATATGTTAACAGGACCATGCTTAGTTCCAAGGTCAGCTCACCTTGACTCGCTTGCGTGGGCAGGGCTAACCTTGCCAGCCTGGGTGAGTGCCAAATCTGCTCGCTCATGGCAGCAAGGAAAATCTTGTCCAAACCGTGCCCGCTCGTACGCAAAGACAAGCTGACCGCCTATCCGAACACGTCGCTGGCTCCAATTTCTAGCTTGGCAAGGCAGGTCTTACCCGACGGAAGCAAGCACGCCCATACTTTTAGAAATGCTGATAATACCAAATAGTAGAGCACTTGTTGGCTGTGTGAATAATATTTGGTCTTCAAGTTTTTCTCTAGACCACTTATGGAACAAATAGTAGTATTGCACCCAATCTTTTCTTAGGTTGGCACTTCTAAGAGTGTAAGATGTGAATTAAATCAATTAGAAAATAAAGAAAAAAAATCTCACCGCCATTATCTCCTCAAGTCCCGGTCATACACCTGCATGTATGCATGCCGTTAATATATCTGCGCCATTATCTCCTTAAGTCCGGGTCATACACATGCATGCATGCATGCTGTCATAAACTTTTAATCTGCATATTTGGTGCACCGTCATATAATCATGTGTGCGGTTACACAAAATTTGTACAACGCTATGATGTATTTGCTACAAGATAACATAATTATGCCGCTGTTAATAATTATTGAAATTCCATACACATTTGAAGTTAAAACAAATTCCACATTTGTCATGTTGAAATTTAGAACTGCATTACACACCCATACATTATATTACATGGCACCTGTAGTCTGCAAAATTATAACGTGAACAAAAATAATCCCTAAGAGGCTCTCGGGAGGACTAAGGAATACGAATTTCTAGATTTGTTGCAGGCCATGTTCACGTGAGAGGGGAAAAAAGAATCATTAGATCCAATACAATAATACGTGGAAGTTAGATCTAGTAGGAAGATATTGCCCCTATTTTCGGATTTAAAATGCATATAATAAATATTTAATCTATTACCTCCTAGGAGGTAATATGTCTTTAGATCTACGGTCCACGTTTATTTGGGAGTACCTTAGCTAAACCCCTATATAATATGTGCTCCTGGTTTTCCAAGCTGGTGTCCGTTATTTTTATGCAAATTAGAGAAATTGCATGAAGGTGTTTGCGTAGCTAGACAACTACATCTTGCCAGTGGATTTGGAACTGTTTATACAACTCACCTATTTCTATCAAAATTTGGTGTAGTTGCAAGATTGCCCTTGACGTGCAGCATATTTTGCAGAGCACAATCCCACACCTTGGAGGTGCTGAGCTTGGTTTCCTGTACAGCGTACCCGAGCAGAGTTTTCTGGTTCTCTTCGACCGGCTTAATCTTCCTGAGTAACGAGACTGCCGAAATGTGCTGATTCTCACATGCAGATTGTATGAACAGTTGAACATGGAGGGCAGCCCCAGTTTCAAGTGATTGAACAGGTCACCTGTGGCTTTTTTTCCCGTCGGCCTCCGAGCTTCCAGACATGCCCGCGTCCTCTTTTCTGCTCCTACTTGGCAGGAGCTTATCTGCCAGACTCTGAGCGTGAGGGGAAGCTGACCTCGTTGGGATAAACTAACGGAAGAGTCTTGATATGATAGTAATAGCACCATGTTATGCTCGCGAATGACGCAGTATAGATGTGTATTTTGTATGAGCGTGACAGTTTTGTGAGTTTTATTTTTCTCCGTTGCTTTCCGTTGAGCTAGAGAAGGAAACCAAAATAAACAAATCCATTCTGGTAATAAGGCAATAAACAAATAATGTCTATGTTGTGGCATGACTTATGAGTTATGAATATGATGACTAATCTATCTGCTGCTATAATATGGACATGGCGCTGTCCTAGGTTTTGATGTTTGAGTTCTGGTAAGGCTGAAGAAAAGAAATAGAGATGGTTGCTGTTCGTTAGTCGTTGCCTCGCTCAACGTGTCACCGAGTAATTAGCAAAGCAGGGCATAAAAAAAAATTCCGTTGCCGGGACTCGAACCCGGGTCTCTCGGGTGAGAGCCGAGTATCCTAACCAGCTAGACTACAACGGATTGCTGGTCTAGTGGCGAGATTCAACTCTTTCAACGTTAACAAGTATATGTCTACAAAGCAGGAACATCGAATCGCATTGGATTTCTTCCTTGTTGCAGAAGTTTCAACCGATACTAAGCGAACAATTTATGTATCAAACATATTTTCACTGATAATTCCAGTGTACCAAAGAGATCTTCAGAGTTCAGAGTGGAATTGGCATGAACCTGTAAGCCGAACGGTCAGAGATCACGTATTCACGTGGGACGAAAACGAAAAAAAGACAAGTTTCCTCACGAAAAGGTGAGACCGGGTATAAGTTGTGACACATTTACATCCTCACAAAAGTAAACTTGCCTTCTTTGTGTTTTCCGCCAGTTACAATGTTTCCAGATCTCAGCATCCTGTCCCGTCCCAGTAAGCCGAGTAAAAAAGATGAACTGATTTTACTACATTTCAGAAAAGGAACGTCTTCACATGTTTACCAATAGGACACCGATCTTCGTCTTCACATGTTTACCAATAAGACACCGATCTTCGCTTCAGCTTCCTCAGCGCTTGCATCAAACTGTCCATCAGGGAAATTACCAGTAGTGCAAGACTTACAAATCTAAGCCACCCCTATATGCCACTGTCTATTATCCACAGATCATGTCAGGTTCTCTTGTCAGATTGCTATCTCCATTCAGCGCCTTCAGCAAAATGGGTCAGCCGAGAGCCAACAACCATCACATGAAATTCAGGAATGTGGAGGACAGTGCTACTCTATTCGCATCTGATTCACCCTGCTAAACCAAACTGAATGTAGTATCATGTGGAAAATGTCATACTTGACGGGATTTGGATGCCATAGAAAATGCTTCTGCACCCTTTTCACATTTGATTGCAGGGTGATGTATCGACTCTCTGGTATGCCCAGCAGGATATCCTTCAGCTTCGGTACATCTCTCTCTGCTACCACCACGGAGAACGAACTCCAGTTGAGTGCATCATCGAATGGAAGCACAAAGTTGTCAGCAATTATTACTGGAACACACTCATAGTATATTGCCTCAACTATCCTTGGGCTATTCACCTCGTATCCCATGGGACAGATACAATACTTGCTCGACTTCATATGCTGAACATAATTCCTCCTCCTAGTGATTCGGTGTGGCAGCTTACTATATATTCTCATATCTGGATCCTTGTCACCCCAATACTTGAGAAGTACAGGTCGAACTCGACCGTGCATCTGCCCTGCAAAGAAGGCAAGGATAGTTCTCTGTGCAACTGGTCTCCCCCCAATATCTCTTAGAGGTCTTCTTGGTGCTCTAAGAAATGTTTCTGGAAGCGAAACGTCTTTCCCACGGACAAAAACTCCTTCAGACAGATCTGCATTGCAGAGAGCTTTAATAGTATTCTTCCGCAATTCATCGTGCAATTTGGTTGTGTAAGGCCCCTGCAAGAAAAGACAATGTCAAGAACATAAATTAATTTCAAATTCAATGCAAATATCTGATTTATTAAATAGTTAACCAAACATTTTCCAAAAAAAAGCTGATCAAATAAGAGTAAAAAATGCATAAATACAGGTCCATATTTTACATGGTCATTCAAGGAAGAAAAAAATGCAGTGGAGAAAACATACCCAGTCATGGCAGGCAACAAAGAAATGATCAGCTCCTTTTGTCCTATTCCAATATGGGTACTTGGCAGAGATCATATCAATGTAATTTTTGACAAAGATAGACAATGGCTCAATAGTATTTGAGCCAGGCACATAAAGATTATGCTCCAGTTGACGAGAACTATATGGGAGATAGAATAAATGGGCTCTATTTGGATCTCTCACAACAAAATTCTGGTTTGTCTCCATCAATTTCATAAACCATCCCTCAGATGCATAGATGCCTTTCAACTCTGGGGAATGGAAAATGGGTTTTGCTCCATCATGATATATGAAAACCTTAAGAAGTTTCTCCATCAGTTCATAACTCCTAGAAGCATGAGTTGAACACATGTAATAAGTCAACTACTGAAATGAAACAGCCGATGTACAGTACAGCCCAACATACAAAAAGTAGTGTAGTTGAATGGAAAATGGGTTTTGCTCCATCATGATATATGAAAACCTTAAGAAGTTTCTCCATCAGTTCATAACTCCTAGAAGCATGAGTTGAACACATGTAATAAGTCAACTACTGAAATGAAACAGCCGATGTACAGTACAGCCCGACATACAAAAAGTAGTGTGATACTCCCTACGTCCCAAAAAGAATGACATCCTGGGTTTTTTTCAGACAGGTTAGGGGTGAATGGAAAAGACGTGTGTCCCTAATTAATAGGTGTGGGGATAACTAAATGGAATCCCAGAAAATGTATTTGGTGTGAATCCCAGAAATGCAATCTTTTTGGGACTTTAAATGCCAGGATGTCATTCTTTTTTGGACGGAGGGAGTAAGCTAGAAACACAACGCGTCACATTAGGAACTTAAATTATCATTGCAGCTTCCTTTATTTGGTATTTCAGGTCATATGCTACAGAACACCCAATGCAGAATTGTACTTCGCAAAAGGCAGGCAATAAACAAAGTATCCCAATAAGATACACAGATGTAGGTCAATAAAATAGAACAGCTCCACTAAGGGATCATAGTGTCCAGCAAATTACAAATAGTTATCTTTATGAACAGAAGGACAAATAAGAATGTTGTTTACTACACAACTGGGCCTTCAATCCTTGTTTAGGAATTATGAAATATACCAATTGCAAGTCAGACAATATGCAGCCAAACAAATGCCTTACCTTTTAAACACAGACACATTCCGGAACAGGGGTGCATATAGATCAGGGTCATCTGATGTCAATGGTGCGTTAATGATCTCTTTCTTCACATATACAAGCTCGTCGTCAGCTGCTGTTGACCAAAGTGGTGCCTGCTAAATTGACAAGACAAGAAAAGTATTCTTACGATTTTGACTCCTAATATTAAAAAATTTAAACTATATCCAAAAGGAGGCAAAGCATCAACCTCTGGCCTTAGAGGCAGAACAGGTTTCCTATCCATGTCATGCTCTCCATTGACATCAGAGCTCATTGTAGGCACACCACTAGAAATGGGCTTCACAAGTAAGGAGGTTAAGAAAAATAAAACATTTAGTTGCTAAAGGAAAACTCCGTCCATGATTAGATATGTACCTCTTGGAGAAGAGCTGAATCTTTTGGTGGGTTTCCCTGAAGTATCAGTAACCTTTTATTAGAAGAAGTTAGATAAAACGCAATTTTATTTAAAAAACAGTTTTCACATGGTTCTTATTTGCATGATTTTGAAATATAACACAGCATGCAACAGTTAAATGCACTTGTACGCCCCCATGGAATCATTTTAAAAGGGAACCTATGCATAACTAGAGCATACCACGACATGCAATTCCATTCCTAGAAGATATGCCAAATTTTGCAGTGATCCATATACCTTTATCTCAGGACGTTCGCGCTCCTCCATTGAACCATCATCAAAATTCTCTGCAGGCGACGACGAAGGGACCAAGAACATAGAAGTTGCTGGTATTGGGTCAATCCTGCCTGACAAATTAGTCTGAAAACACACGGTTGGTTTTATGCAATCAGATTCAACGGTATCCCATTGACCTTATTTATATGCACGCTGAAAATAAAAGATGATTTATAAATTGTTACTATATCAGGATTTGTTTGAATTCCCAAAAGTTCTCTTAAAATTTGCCACGATTATAACAGGGTTTTACACCTAATGTACTCAGGAATTTAAAATCTGCCACCAATTAGTTGTTGATTTGCAATTGAAATTCAGACGCAGGTTCGCCAAATTTCTCCAAGTAGACAAAATTTCGAATTAAGCCACGGTAAAGTGTAAACAAGCACCATCTAGCCATTAAATGGTTGCCATTTTTCTTTCCAACCTCACAATGGAACCCAGCACCTACCTCGCCGAGGGAAGGAAGCGGCGCTTCGGCGGGTGAAGGCGAGGAGGCGGCGGGGCCCGCGAAGCTTCCCGCCACGGCCGCGGCCACCACCGTCTCCTCGCGGGCCCCGCCGGGGAGGGGGCGCATGAGGTAGGCGCGCCACCGGCTGGGATCCTCCGCGGCCGAAGATGCAGCAAGGAAGAGCGCGAGGGCCGCGACAGCGGCGCAGGCCGCCACCACGCGGGGCCGGGACAGGAACTTGCGCGCCGTAGACGCATGCTGCGGGGTGGCGTGGTGCGGCATTGCGGGGGATGCAGCCGCAGGAGGAGTGGTAGGGATGGCGGCGCTGGCCGCTGCGACTGGAGGACAGTGTGGGCTGCGGAGTAGAGGGACGGCGACGTCGGCGAGGGGTTTCTGTGCCGTTTGCCGTTGCGTGTCTCGGGGTCGGGGTCGGGCCGTCGGGGAGACAGCGGCGGTGGGTGAGAATTGACGGTGTTGCCCTCGGTACCACATGGTCAGTTTCCTTTCCGGCCAAGATTTTCCAGCTAACAAATCTTTTCCTGCCCTAGGAAATGCTAGCAAATCATTTTCTGCGCTTGTAAGATGCGTACCCCCTCCGTTCAAAATACACGTCATTTTATTATTGGTCAAACATTTTTTAACTTCGACTATCAATATAAAAGGTTATATAGATTGGAGAACTAAAGTGCTTTGAAAACATTTAATTGCATTTCTTTGAAATGTCATGTTTGTATAGAAAAAATTGGCCAAAGCTTCACATTTTCGATTATGTCAATGTAATAGACATCATTGTATTTTGAACGGGAAAGAGCACTCCATCTATCCCAAAAACAAGTCATATGTGATTTAAAATTTGTAACAAATAAGTTATTATACTCAATTTAGCATGCGAGCATACGATAATCACGTCAATATGCCTAATAAGACAATCGAGATCATTTTAATACCTTCTACCTTTCTACTTGTACTCTGAAGTGAGACTTTAGCAAACCATTTATCGTTTCCATCCACTTTGCAAAAATGCCAAGTGAGGCTCCTCTACCAATCCCTTGCTATGAGAATCAATTTGTCATCATGCAAGAATTGCTGTAGCACGAACCAAAATTTCCTTTAGCAAAACAAAATCAATGCTCATGTATGCTTGTGTGCACATATCTCAGATTATCAGCACAGACGTACAGCTTCTGTCGATAGGCATGTTATCTATCATTGAAAAAATACATATAACAAAAGTATAAATATATGTTCTAAATCGGAGACTCAAATTCGGGTAGTCAAGTTCCACCACTAGAAGCCTAATCAGCAAAAGCTAAACTTAAGTTCAATATATATGCTTAGTGATATGGTTTCTGCTGCCGCTGCTGCTAGCAAAAGTTTGGTCTTGCCTAAGACAGTAGTAGCCATATGAAAAGAGCTCCATATCTTTTTTCTACTGATAATATGAGAGAAGTAGTAGCAGATGCTAAACTTTAGCCATGTCACATCGAATGTTCGGATGTAAATTAGAAGGATTAAACATGAGCTAATTATAAAACTAATTGCAGAACCCCTAGGCTAATTCGCGAGACAAATCTATTAAGGCTATTTAATCCATCATTAGCAAATGGTTACTGTAGCACCACATTGTCAAATCATGGACTAATTAGGCTTAATAGATTCGTCTCGCGAATTAGACTCCATCTGTACAATTAGTTTTGTAATTAGCCTATGTTTAATACTTCTAATTAGTATCAAACATCCGATGTGATAGGTGCTAAACTTTAGCACGTGGGAGCCAAACAGGCTCTGATATGAGAATTTTCCATACTGATTTTGTCCGAGACAGTAGTGACAGTCGTACTGATGACACACTTGGCTAGATGAAGAACGCATCACAGATCATACTACTCGACCATACGCACGCTTATATAGGAATGGATCCAAATCCAGTCCCTCACCCGCTCGATCCATCTCCCTGATCATACGGATCGGATGGGGGACATATTTTTTTTAATAGCTACGTCTTCCTCCGTTCCAAATTGTACGTCATTTTGATTTTTTGAGATTCATAGATTTTATTACGTATCTAGACATCTACTGTATCTAGGTGTTATGCACCTATAAAAAACCAAAACGATCTACAATTTGAGATGGAGTAAGTAGTATACTGGATAGAATAATATTTTGAGCCGGAAGCTGACGCATGGCTGATCGGTGCAGATCGAATCATATCCACGTCATCGTCATGGGACGTGATGACGATGACGCGCTCGATCGATCTGGCACCGCCGGAGTTAGCCATGGCTGGCTAGTCATCGAGGCACCAGCAGCGGTAGTCCGGCGTGGAGAGCCGGAGCAGTTCCTCGGGCGTCATGCGCTCCAGCTCCCGCTGCCTCCACGCCGGGAACGCCTGGTCCGCGCTGGCCGCCGGCTCGTCGGCGTCGCCGCCACGCCTGGTGTGGCCCTGCTCCTTCATCCTGCGGTAGAGGCGCATGGCGGCGACGCAGTCCTCGTAGGGGTGCTGGTGCCCCGTCTGGATCTCGTACCCGAGGTAGGTGCGCGTGAGGAACCTGAGCGAGTTGCTGAGCTTGCTCGTCTTCATCAGCGGCGGGTACGCGGCCGTGTCGCGCTTGAGGTAGGCCGGGTAGTCCATCCCCAGCGCGTCGAGGTCGTGGTCCAGGCCATGGCCCACCAGCAGCCTGGCCCGGCCCCGGCTGGTGCGCACCTTCCACGGCTGCTCGCCGGCGAGCAGCAGGTCCTGCACCCGCCGCTGCGCGGCCTTCACCGTCACGGCGCCGCCGCCGTCGCGGAGGTTCTCCGGCCGGATCCCCGTCGTCTCGTACCGGTAGTGCGTCACCGGGATGAGCGGCTTCACGAAGGCCTCGTACACGATGTTCTCCTGCTCGTCGACGACGCACACCCGCGCCACCACGTCCAGGGAGCCGTCGCTGCCGGCACCGACCATCTTGCAGCCCAGCGCCAGCGCCCGCCCACTTCCTCCTCCCTGGGGCGGCGCCGCCGCCTGCGGCGTCCTGGGGGTGCGCGCGAGCGTGCAGGAGGCGCGGTGGTGGGGCGTGACGCGGAGGCAGATGGCGCAGCCGCGCGCGGCGAAGGCGTCGGCGCAGGCGGTGGCCTTGGGCAGCGTGGAGCCGCCGACGCCGAGGTGATCGCGGAGCGCCTCGAAGGAGCGGCAGTGCTTGCCGCAGAGGCCGCAGCGGGGCTCGTGCGCCGAGTGCCGCGCCGCCCGCATGTGCTCCACCAGGTGCTCCATCTTGTTGAACTGCCGGAAGCACGCCGCGCACCTGTGACGCCTGCCATAACGCAATCACATTTTTCAAGGGTTGGTTAGAATAAGATATTATACTACAAATTAAAGCATGTTTAAGCTGTCTAATTGTGCCATCAAAAGCATGCATGCAAGTGTTATGTCCCCTTGGGCCTTGCCTTCGTCTAAAGAGACTGAAGTGATGCTGAAGTGCTGAACCCTTCAGCGAGGTCTGAAGAGAGTAGAGAAGTTGCAACTCACCCATGAGCATCAGAGGAGCTATCCATCGTCAGTCAGTTCAGTCAGTTCGTCACTAGCACAGCTCACTGAACCTGTCGATTGGTGTCGGTCGAGCTGTCGCGGCGAAGGCTGCGCACGGGTGCCTGGCTATTTATACGTGCGCGGCAGCAGCCGGATGGGATCAGATTCTCTGTCGTCCTCTCGCCAGTGTGTTGTCATTGTGATCCACGCATCCGCCGATGTCCCTTCGCCGCCTGCGACAACCGCTCGCTCGCTCTGCTGAATAATCTTTCTGCAGTGTTTGTGGCATGCAGACATTGTTCTAGGATTGCCACTCTGCTGCCAACAACTGTACATCACACTTTTTTTTACTTTCCATGAGATGTAGGAGAATTAGTGCCGGCATTATCGAGAAAGAATCTTATTACTACTTGATCACTGCAGTTCTTTGTTGTGTCCCAAGTCCCATGAATGAAAGAACTTCAGTGTTCTGCAAAAAAATGGTACGAAATCTCTCTGAAAATTCAGTGCATGGTAGGTTGCAAAAAGGTAAATTCCGTTTCTCTGCAGGATTTCGTTCATGGAAGTAGGTTAACTCATCTGCAAAGTACAGTGCAGGACACTAAGCTTGAGTACTTTGTGTCTCTTAACTGAACTGTCGTGAAGAAAGCTCGAACAGCATTGTGTCAATCATCAGACATCGCCACCGTTCTTTTATCCTTTACCTACTTTATGCAAAGCTCGCTTGATGCTCAGCTACTTGCAAAGATGATTGATGCTGTCGCTTCTTGTCCATATGAGTTCATAGTTACAGTACATATTGAATCTCGCAATGCTTAGCTCATCCATCCGTCCTATCCTTGTTTGTTGATTTAAGTCCCCAATTTGTCTGAACACCGCTGTCAGCACAACTCCGGTTACTTGCAATTCTCATGACACCTTTTCTGTTCCAATCTTAAACTGCAGGCTGCAGAACAAAAACATGAACAGGCACAGCTCTAGCTCATCTAGCACAGGTTCGTCAGACTGCAAGCTGCCAAATTTAGAACACAGGAGCCGGATTGTCCGGCAGATGCATGCAGGGCAACACAGCCGAGGCTGGGAATGCAGGGAGCACGGACAGATCAGTCGGTCTGCCAAGAAAAGGAAAGAGAGATTCCCCGGTCAAAAGAAAGGTTTGGAAAAAGCAGGAAACAGGGACGGATCGATCAGCAGATTCGGGATATTCAGATGCGATTCCGATCGGGGAAATCTTTTCCTTTTGGCCCGAAAGAAAAGAACGGACAATGGCGCAGGATCTTTTTGGCGCTGAGGATAGGGGATATGCCGTGAACATACCGCTGCCCTCGGCCGGCTTTCTGACGGATCGAATGAATCCGGATGGGAACACGGCATACATCTTGGTATCTTGCTGCGTGTGGAGCGGGTGAGCGGCCGCGTGCGTGCTGATCGCCAAGGGGGGACGGGGAATGCGAGCGCCGATGCTCTCGTCTCGCCCCCGCTTTGCCGCTTTGCTCGATCGTGCCGTGACGCTGTGCGGGGAATAGATTCAGAAAGCAGGTGATCTGATCGCAACATGACGCCCTTACATATTATTCCATGTCGATGGAAGCCGTAGCCTTTGGCATGACATGTCGCGCAGCTGATGCAGCACGTCAGGCAAGAGATCGATCTCCGGGTGGTGGCAGGTGCGCGGCATCTAGATCGTTCAAAGCATGAGTAGTACATCCTCTGTTCCAAATTGCAAGTCGTTTTATATTTTCTAGATGCATCTACGTATGATGGATGTCTATACAGTGGCGGAGCTAGGAATTTTAAAGAGCACAATACGTCGAGCTAATAATGACAAGCAATGCACATGAATATATTATATAACATACATATAATATTAGAAAATCATGTTAAATTCAAATTAAGATATTAAAATGATTTTCCAGTACACAATTTCAAGACTTAGATAATGAAACACAAAAGATAAACCTAAATGCTATTCGGTAACTACGACGGCACATGAGCAGGGTTACGAGGCAGCCGCATCTTACGACTATTTAAGTTTTGAAACCGTCGAAGAATAGTAGCTTCATCAAGTGAATTCAATAGTTCTCGCTCAATATAGCACACCATCAAGTTGTTGAACCAATCATCAACAATCTTATTGCGGGATTTAGACTTGATAGTCTTCATAGCTGAGAAAACCCTTTCAACAGTTGTTGTTGACACCGGCACCAACAATACCAATTCAATGAGCTTGTAGACCAATGGAAAAAGCAAATGTTTTTCAGTTTCAACCATTTTCTAGGACAAACTTGCAATATCTTTGCAATTAGCAAAGGCAGCATGCCTCCTTACATGAAGAATATAGGTCTCCAATTGTCCCCTTATGACTCCACGATCATGATTTGAGAAATTATCATCATAAATTTCAACAAGCCGAGCAAGCTTGTTGACATCAAAACTAGAGAAAGAGTTCTTTGGATCAAGACAAGAAAAGCACATCAATAGCTTTGTCGTCACTTCACTAAACCGATGATTCATCTCAGCACATATTTTATCAAGAACAACATAGAAAATCCCAACACGATAATGATGAAGATTAGTAATGGTAAATCCATCACGCCTTGAACGACCCCTCACTGGTATTTCCTCAGCCATATTTGGAATAGGAATACCATTCACATCACAAAATTGTCTTGCCTCATCAAATAAGTTATCCCAGCCACTTTCTCTCATAGTGTTAAATTGAGCTTTTACATCATGGATAGTGCAATCAAGATTAACAGCAAAAGGAACACTAATATTGTGAGAAAAGCAATATAGTAAGAAAGGAACAGCTGAATAAGAACTAACCTCAAGAGCATTAACAATATTGAGACCTTTTGTTTGTAAGGCGTGTGAGAGCTCATTTGTGATGCCAAGCAACTTTAAAATAAGCACCATAATAAAAACAAATTCAAAACATTTCGTTTTTTTATCAAACCAGCTGCTTGATTTGGCACTCGTGCATCTTCATTAACTATTTGAAGGACCTTTATCACTGAGTCCCACATTTGGGACAAGCGAACCAAAGTAACATGATGTGAACCCCATCTAGTATCCCTAGGCCTAGCAAGGACAGTTTCTTGATTCAAGCCTCTTCCGGTAGGTACCTCGTCAGTTTCAATAGACCGCAGAGTATTTTGACGCTGGTTTTCAATTAGTTTGTCCCTTCTCTTGCAAGATGTACTTGTTGTGGTCACAATCAAAGATATATACTCAAAGAAATCATTGACAGAAGAGCAACAATTCGCAATAGAAACAACAACCAACTGTAATTGATGGGCAAAACAGTGGACATAGAATGCATATGGGTTTTCATCTAGAATCTTTTTTTTGCAGCCCATTAAATTCACCTCTCATATTCGGAGCCCCATCATATCCTTACCCTCGTATCCGAGAAACTGATAATTTGTACCTATCAAGGACTGCAAGCAATGCTTCCTTTAATGCATCAGTTGTAGTCTCTTTGACATGTACAAGAGCAAGAAATCTTTCAACAACATTCCTTTTATAATTCACATACCTACAACAGTGCAACAATTAAACAAAATACTAATAAAACTGAATATTGTACAGATTACACAACTATAATAGAACCGACATAATATACTAGTTGCTAACCTTAAACTAACAGCTATTTGCTCTTTTACTGATATATCACGTGATTCATCAATGAGAACAGAGAATGGCCTATTACCAATCTCTTCCATAATTGCTTCAGTTATTTCTTCTGCACAATACCATGCAAGATCCTTTTGGATATCATGGGAAGTCATCTTAGAATTTAAGCCACCTCGATTATAGGCATTCCTGACTTCTTCATTATTATCTTTTAGAAAATCTATCAACTCTAGAAGATTGTCTTGTTCAAAGAGGAAGAAGATTCATCATGCCCACAAAAAGCTAGGCCTTGCTTTAAGAGATATCTTGAACATCGTAAAGTAGAAGTTAAACGAGTTTGGTATAATTCTTCCGATTGTTTACTAGCTCTGTTTAATACTCTCTGCACACTCTGTCTTTGATTTTTAAAGTCATCATATTTCTGAACACACTTGTTGTGAGCACTACCTACACCACCAACATGTTTAGGTAATACTTTGTATGCATGTTTCCAATCTCTCCAACCAATTTTGTTAAATACATCATAACTAAAATGATGTGCCCTCCCCGGATGCTTGAAAAGGAAGCAATAAAAGCAATAACCAGCATCTTTAGATTAACTATATTCTAACCAATTATATTTTTTTATACCAACCCATAGAAAAACCCCTTGAGCCTGGATCTTTCAATATATTTGTTGGTTGTGATGGACCTTTCAATATGTATGCTCTCCTAACTTGGTCTTGAATTTCAGAGGCATACTCATATATTTATTTTCTAAGAGCGGGACCACATACAATTTCATTAGAATTAAACTTACCGGTGAAATTGTCCATGTTTGGTTCTGGTTCCAGATGACCTGGAGCTTCACATGGCTCTTCTATGTTTGGATTTCTTTTAGGTTCATTACTTCCACCACCACCAGCATCAGCATGAGGAGAGGTCCTTCAATCAACAAAAAATGCCTCATCCCTAAATAAAAAAATATAACCTGTACATATTAAATAATTGAAATTAACCTATGCATATTAAATAACTGAAATTATTCAAATTAATTACCTTTGCCTCGTCGGACTTCGGCCACCGGCCACCGCCAGCCGCAGTTCCTCTCTCTCACTAGACACAGTGTTGTAGTATGTGTCTAGTAGCTCGGGAAGGTCAAATTGATTGGAGATTGGAAAAGAGATAGGACAAAGAGATAACGAAGAAGGGTTGGGGCAGACCTAGGAACCGATTGGGGTTGAGGTCGGCGCGCAGAGCGTCGCTTCGGCCTCCCCGCCCTGGAGTAATGGCGTCTTCTCGGTCTCCCATCCTCCGTGCCGCAAGTCCGCAACCCTTGAGCGCTTTCGCTCCGTGACGCCTGGGAGCCGGGAGCGGAAGCGGCACCCCTCAGCGCTGGCCTTTTGCTCTATACTTGGCCTTTGGGCCTAAAGCGCAAGTAGCTAGGGAGCCCGAGCAACGGCCCAGGGTGGCCGGGCCTCGGCTCCACCACTGTGTCTATACGAATGTAGGAAAGTCAAAATGATCTACAGTTTGAAAATGAAGGGAGTAGTTGATCGCTTATTGTCCCTCTTGCATGCCCTTCTGTGCAAGCGCTTGGCATGAGTCTTAGCCTCCGCGTAGTTGGTGTCAACAGGAATGTGTGGTAGCGCTACAGTGCGCCACGTTCCTCGTCCTAGGAACGCAGGAACAATCCGGCCTTTGTCAAAACCTTTATGAGGTATCGTACGTGTTTACCAGAATACCAGTGCATGTTCTTGGATTCCATCGACCTGAGAACTCGGTGATACTGATCGTGATCAAAACCGGAATTTGGTTTTGTATATGTTCCAAGGTTTAGCACTAGCACACGTTGAATGTGTGGGATCTGTTGCTGTAATCTCATCAGGCGTGTTTCTTTCTTGCTACTATGTGTTTGTTTGTTTCTCACTTTTTCTTTTTCTTTATTTTTCTGAAAGTCATTTTCTTGGGAGGATCACCTATTATAGCCTAGGAGAAAGGATGTAGAGACGGGCTAGTTTAGGAATTTTCTGGAGAGAATGAATGGGCTGGAGGCCCGATGAAGCCCATTTTCATTGGGCTACTCTGGGAGGCCAGCAAAAGGAAGAAGAAAAGGGAGCCCAAAGCAAATGGAGTCCTCTAGAAGAACAAAAGCAAAAACAAGTCCACACGATGCACTGATTACTGCTCCCTTAAGCTAAGCTAAGCTAAGCTTCCGTGACCCTCCACGTCAGCTCGCCATCAAGCCTCCTCCTCTTCCGTTTTGCCACTTGGTGGCGTGTCCTAATCGCAGGGCAGAAGCACAGACTGAAACTGACCAAGCAAGTGGTGGTGTTGTTCTACGAGGGAAGTCTCAACTGCTGCTCGTCCTGCCCCTAGTATGATTAAGGCAATTAACCCATCACAACTCACAAGATATCATATGGTACCGGAAGATTAGATTAGATTAGATTGTAGTAAAGGTGCGCATCCGACACGCCACAAGGGGTGCATCTCTCCGTGTCTCCCCTGCCTGCATGCGCCGGGCCACCACCTGAATCTGAATGAATTGGCCATCGTCATATCATCAGATACATATATGCATATATCCAGATCGGCCAACCTAGCGCCGTACTGTAGCCCACCGCCCACAGCCACACATATGAATGGGAATCGTTGACATCTTTGAACGAAATGAGTCTGTTGGAGTTGCCTCAAGTGCAGTAATCTGAGGGCTGAGGCGGCATCAACGTTTAGTTGTTCATGTCATAGTAATGGAGCCGCGAAACCAATTGTTAAGTTCCGATTTTTATTTATCCAATCTAAATTTCTTCTTTTTAATATAATCGGCAGCTCTCCTGCCAGCACTAGTAAAGAACTCACCTTCCATGCGTCCTCTTTTATCCCGATTTAAAGTTAGCCCGGGACAAAAGATACTTTAGTCCCGGGTCAAATATCAATCGGGACTAAAGACTCCCCTTTAATCCCGGGTCAAAAATCAGCCACCCGTGGGGGACCCTTTAGTCCCGGGTGAAAAAATCAGCTACCCATGAGGACCTTTTAGTCCCGGGTGGTAAGACCAACCGGAACTAAAGGTCACCATTTTACTCCCGATTGGTGTTACCACCTGGGACTAAAGCTCACGACACCAACCGGGAAATGGGGTTTTTTATCACGGTTGGAAACACCAACCGGGATAAAAGGGTCCCCCACGGTGGCTAAAAAAGAATTAAAGACCTGGGACCTTTTTTATCCCGATTTGTAATACCAACCGGGATAAAAGGGGATCTTTAATCCCAGTTGGTGTTTCAAATCAGGATAAAAGAGTCCTTCACCGGTGGCTAAAAAAGAACTAAATCTCTCGAAACTTTTTAGCTCAGGTATCTTTTATCCCGGTTGGTATTACAAACCGAGATAAAAGGGTCCCAAGATTTAGTACAAAAGGATTGCATCCCTTATATAGTTAGATGTGGTGTGTAGGTGGGATGGCAAGGAAGCTACGCGCAAGGCTTGAGGTTGTGGGTTTGAATCCCATGGATCGCGCATGCGCATATTTCGCGTGACTTATAGCTTGCGACGTGCGCGTGTGGGCGGCCTGCCTCCTGGGGATTTATTTTTTTTGCTTTTTTTTCAAAACCATTTATCCCTGTTGGTATTACTAACCGGGATAAAAGAGGGTCTGTCCTAACTAAATGAAGTCTTTTATCCGAGACAAAAGGGGCAAAAGGCACCCCTTTTGTCTCGATTGAGTTATTCTGGATTGGTTTTTGGGAGATTTTCACCTACCGACCGAAACTAATACCGAGTTTTCTACCTGTGCAGGTTCGTTTTTAAAAAAAATTATTGCCAAGTTCACATGTGCTCCGGCAGAACCAAATGGCGGTTCGTGGTGGAGTGGCAGCAAGTTATCCTTCCTGCAGCTCTCGGCTCGGAACAGCGGCAAATTAAACCATCATGGATCATCATCATCATCACGGCCTAATTAAGTACGGCACACCTAGCTACTGTAGTAATCAAACATCAAAAGATCACAAATATCTCGTTTAAACAAAACAACCGACTAGGTAGCAGCTTTGGGGGTTTCTAGAAGAGAACAACTCCATCGGCGGTGTGCTGCTAGCTAGCTACTAGGCCAGTGTGGCGCGTGAGCTAGCAAAGCCCGTTTGTTCAGTCCGTGAGCGGTGGAGCGTCTGTTTCTACGCCATGGACCAAGGATTACATTCATCTCCTCGGCAACGGCCATTCAAAGTGCCGCCGGTCTTCTCGTGACCGCGAAGCTGCTGCTAGCTGCCATCATCATAGCATCACGGTCATGGATCCCAATCCCGGCCGGCAGGCACCGTCAGCTAGCAACAACAGCTACTACTCCAGCCAGCTAGTAGCATCACACGAGTCGCTTTGGCGATGATGAGAAAAGATCAGACCCCCGGGTGCGGTGCCTTGCACTTTGCTCTCCCACCTTTTCCCCTGCGCGTGTCCGATCCGAAAGTGATGTCCGTGCGACGACCACGACCCGCCGCCCCGGCGCTCATCATCGTTTGGTCTTTCTCGAAAGGAACAAAGCGCGGGCACGATCGATCCATCGATCTGACATGTCTCTCGCTCGCTTTCCACGTGGCTGTACACTATACGTGGATCGGCCAATCGCGGTGTCACGTTCGTGGTACTTCAGTAGTTAACAGTTGACACAACCTAGGGTTAGGAAGCCGACGAGAGTACCATAGGGATGGAGACTGTTTTTTCTTGCATTGTAACAATTGCTATCCTAGTACTATATATTATGAAAAATCAGCATAGTTTTGGTTGGAGAGAGAGAGCATATTTCAAATGTTAATAACACCCCTAATGCTAACATTCTTCTTACCTCTTCACATGTTGGCTGCAACTATTTTGATTTTTGTAGGAAATCCATTTTAAAACTTCAACATAATGTTTTAGAAGTTCCAGGTATTAGAATAGTTTATTTTGTTTTAGACGTGCTAAACCTCACTTAAAAAATAAATTATTTTATTTTAAAATTTCTAAAAATATTTTTAAAAGTTCTGAATTTTCCAAAAAAATGTGTTTAAAATGTAAAGATATTCTACCCAAAAAAATTCCCTTGCAACTCAATGAAGTTGTACATTATCATTTTATCGAACTAGGTTCTTTGTTATGGTATTTCCAACTTTGGTTCTTTGGCAATAGTTTTATCAATTTAGTTCTTTACAAAAGCTACCTCCTCCGTTACAAATTGTAAGTCGTTTTGACTTTTCTAGGTTCATAGATATTATTATGCAACTAGATATATGTGTGTTGACACCGAATGTAGGAAATATGCTCTGAAAGGAAGGAATCGGCCGATGATGCAAAAGTTCCAACAGTTTGGCATCCAAGGGAAGCTCACGTATGGGAGGTTGCTTTATAGAATAAAATATTCTGGAGATAAAGTTGGTTAGGGATAAGATTGATTAGAGATAGAGTTAGTTTTGTTAGAGATAGAATTTTGATTAGAAAAGATTGTGCACGTAACTTGCCTTGTACGTGGTTAGATGCCAATTATGTAACGTCAAAGGCCATCCGCCCTATAAATATAAAGGGTCCCGGTCATTGTAATTATCATCACACGATCAATATACAACACATTTATCTTTTATTTACCTTTTCGGCTTCACGCCATTGCATTAGGAGTAGGAGTAATGTAGCTTCTCGACGAGTTCCTTCTAGCAAGCTGGGCTGCATCGACCTCGATCTCCGGCGAGCTGCAAGTTCCGTCACCAGGTGTTCTAGGCTTTAACCACCGGGCGCATCGCTGTGGTTTCGTCTAGTTTCATCTACCAGTTATCGAGTATCTTGGATCTTTGACTTACGGCGCATCGCTTCTATCTCGATCTACGGTATTCGCCAGTTATCCCGCCTTGATTAAGCTTGCATCGGCTGATATTTATCTGTTCTTTCATCTTGCCGTTCAGTTTGCTTTAATTAGCTTTAGATCGGTTCATCATAGATGATAGATCATTTAATAGCCTGTTGCGCCTTAATCTTGGCCATCCTTCAGAGTGTTGTTGGGAGCAAGTTCCGTTGTGATTGGATTCATCGGCTAGCAGGGTTCAGATTAACATCCTGCTAAATATTTCTAGACTGCAACTACCAGGCGCATCGCTGTGGTTTCACCTAGAAATATTGGTGGTGACGTTAGTTTAGATCTCATCGGCTTGTGACTCTAGTTATGGTGGAGCAACAACTCAACAGCATCCTATTTTCTATCGGCCGTCTGGCCGATGGTTATCGCAAAATATAGTTTTGGTGTCAACAACGTGCATAATAATATCTATAATCTAAAAAGCTAAAATGACCTACAATTTGTAACGGAGGGATTACACATTAACCCGTATGTTTATCTTTACAAGGTAACGAAGAAACCACCCTCCTCTCCGTCCTCTGGTGGCATATAATAAGGAAATATCATCTGCTGCTTTGCAGCAAAACTATGTCATGTCACCGTGCGCACACTTGAACTTAACGTGGTTTTTCTTCGCCACACTTCATTATTTGTAGATATATATTAATTCCATTATAGTGTATAGAGACTTTAACTTGCATTGGTCCCCACTCCCCACAACAGCTAGTCGTATGTATTTGTTATCATTAGGCTGACATGTACTACTTATGTTTTTTATTCTTCTTCAGAAGAAAAGGTAATCCGGTTTACGCGCAAATCATCCCTTTTCAAATATTCTTAATCCGGATATTGTTTTATATTAGGGAAAAGGGGCTGCATGACACATCCTGCATGTGATTGGTTGGAAGTTTGAAGAAAGGGGCACATGATGGGTGGGGATGTTGTGCATCGAGGGATGGGATAACGACATTCGTCCCTAAGAACTAGACAAAAAGAAATATTCCAGCGCGATATACATTGGCACTATATGGATTGATTGATTGAAGAGAGAATGAAGCCCTTGTTCTCTTACCTCCAAACTCCCAACTTTGACACTATGCAAAAAGAAGATTCCCCATCACATCAAACTTGCGGTACATGCATGGAGTACTAAATGTAGACGAAATCAAAAACTATTTGCACAGTTTTGTTGTACTTTGCGAGACGAATCTTTTGAGCCTAATTAGTCAATATTTGGACAATAATTCACAAATACAAACGAAACGCTACAGTGTTGCTACAGTAATTTGGCACCTCCCAAATTCGCGAAGTAAACAAGGCCGAAATTGAAGAGAGAATGCGAGGGGATTAGCTTCCTTTTCATGAAATAACGCAATCAAAAATATTTTTTTCTTCATAAAAAGGGGAAGCCAAAGTTTATTAGCTAAGCAATAATATTACAAGGGCTGCATTTAATTTTTTTTCCTTGTACTCATATGAACGTCCACTCACTCCTATACATGCACATACGCTTGTGCGTACATCCTATCTTCATAAATACCTCTGAGACTAGGTTAACATTTTTAATAAGATTGACGAAGCACGCAATGCTGCTGAGAATATCACCTACCACTAATTTGATGTAAATATGAGAACTCATACTGAGTTGGAGACTCAAACGAGGATGAATAGATTCCACCACAACTAACCAAGGTTTTCTTTTAAACCCAATAACATACAAAGTTGATTAGCTACAATAGCAGGATCATAGTCGAAGTACACTTAACCAAATTACACCACACAAAGGCCTTAAAACAACGGTTAAACATTCTAACGGTGACGATCTATGAGGTTAGTCTCAGTGGGGTTTCATCAGAAGTTTCATAACCATTAAATAGCATGACACATCAGCAATTTTGCTGACATGGCAAGGTCATTATGAGGAGAGAGGAGATAAAATTTCATTATATGTGAGAGAAGTTTTATCACCATGAAACCCAGCAGGCACAGTTACCAAGTTCTTAACCTTAATAACTGTGCTATAAAATTGTGCACTGGTACTGATCTAAATATGACATTCAATTCAAAAGATGTAACTAAGAAATAAAGAAAACGAGGATTCAGGAACGCATTACCGAAAGTGGGCACGATTAATGATGGACCTGGTCAGAGACCCGACGACATATATAGCGTACGCCGAGTTCCGTTCCATCCGTATACTACGGAATTACGGACGGGGTGGTCCTGCTCCTCCTGCTCCTGCACGGCCCCCGTCCCGACAAGACAAAAACAAAGCGCAGGACCAGCACCCCCCCTCCCTCTCGCTCTCCATCACCATGTGCCGGCCAGGCCTCCCTCGTGTACGCACGTACGCCTCGGCCGCCTGCCTCCTGCGCGCTATCATTGATCCATTTGAGTCATTATCATATTGCCCCTACCGTTATTACGCGCCAACGTACAGTAATCGGTGGGCCCCTGGCAGCTGATCATCTTGTTAATATAGTACCGTACGTAATATGATATCAGGACGAAGATGGTGATGAATGATGATATTCCTCCATGGAGCATCATGTCGCCCCCACACGCCTGGATGCATGCAGGGCACATGCTCTCGGGTGATCAAGCAGTCAGTTGGGGGTCCATCAGGAGTCACATTTGTGGTACGGTCTAACTAACCCAAGATTTTGATTCCTTCCAACAGTTCATACCGGCCATGCTGAATCTATTTCTTAAAGACACGGTACAAACGCACGCACACTCATGCGCTGATGCACTTCACCTGCACAAGGGGTTTCGAGAGATGGATCAAGATTGGCGAAGTTACCGAAAAAAAAGAGACGGATCAAGATTGACAAAGTCACCGCAAATACCTCGATATCAAGAAACACGTACCCTACCATTTAATTATAAGAACTTCACCAGTAAATTCCATCGTTTTCTTATTTCATTGGGTACACATGCTTAGGATTACCAGAAATTAATCTTCGGATCACGCGTGGAAGGGTTTAAAATGGCCTTATTACCACAGCACCTCCGGGCGCCACTGTCGGCGTCATCATCCATGCCATGCCATCAGCATGTGGCGCTCGGTTTTAGTAGCTAGCTACCGGACAGCTGCAACCCTACCTGCTGCCAGTGAGGACTGGTCGAATGAGATATGGCGGGGGCAAAATTGGAATTATTCATGGTTGTTCTTCTTTTTTGCCAATAAAAAGTGGAGCTACAAAACCAAATTCCGAGACCAATCATCGGAAAATCGCAGATCTAGAAATGGCAAAGTTGGTAGTAGTGGCAAATGAACGTTGCCCATATGGCTATATACATGTGCTCTTCACCTTAACTCTATACCCAACATCTACTTTATGTTTTACTTTTTCATGAAACAAATATTATATTATATTATATTTATCTAGGATAATGATATTATTTGCGATAATGCATGCTTTTTAATGACTGGATGATCCTAATCCTATCATGAAAAATTTGTTCATTCTACCTTTCTTCCAACTCTCTTCTTGCGTCGATCGCTTTCACAATGAGGTAGAAGAAGGGGAGAACCGAACAAGGTGTGGCTCTTTCGTGATAACGAGGGGACGATGAAACCAAGATCCTAATACACTCTATGGATTAGGGTTGTCAGGTTGGAGCCAATCAGCTAGTAGTTGCTAATCCACGGGAAGAATGCTAGGTAACCGATTAAGATTAAGACGCGTTTGGCACTAAACAAATGCAAGCCATCATTACATTACTTTAACGAATCAAATATGGCCATAGCTAGGTGGGCCTACCATGTTACCTCGGTGCTCCATGACTATGATTTGAACGACGCGGAAAGATTTGTTGCTTTCGTGCTAGCTAGCTGCATTTTGCTCTCGTTGTGGGAAATCTTCCAACAAGTAGAAAGTGAAGTAACAATGTAACGGACATGGAATAAAAAGAGTCAATCTTGCATGCATGGTTTTCATAAAAATATCACATAGATGTTCTTTACAGTAAGAACCCAATATGATAAAATTCGCACTCTCAAGTGAGGCTACACACTTCAAGGGTCAAGCAACATAGACAATGTCATCCTTTAACCAAATGTGAGAGGGAACGCATTTTTCTTCTTCAGATAACCTACTGTTGTTAAAATGCCACCATAGAGAGCTATGCTGTACTTCATACCGTTTTGCTTGGCTGCCCCAAGCAGAAATGTGTCACAGGATAATGATTCATCTCCTCCCTCCCTAAGCCGGTACTGGCAGTACGGCAATTTCAGCCTCAGCTGAAGGTCACTGTCTCTCTCTCTTCCATCTTCTCTCTCAACAAAACTCACCGAATTGCCTCGCATGTTACTCTTCCTCTCTCTCCACCAGAACTCCCAAAGCCACTCCCTCTGCCTCCTCATCAATTGCAACGATCTGTTTTGCATCTCCTTCCTCCATTCCCAGTGCCATGCGTAATCTTCTTTCGGGATTGAATCTCTCGATCTCCTGCCGCCCTGAGCGAGTCCCGCTCCAGCCAGTGAGAGAAATGTAGGCGCCACCAGATCACCCCAACATCCCTGCTCTACCGAAAATCCCAATCTTTTCCCAGTCCGAATCCGCCTCTTCCTGCCATAAAGTTTGGATTTTAAGAAGCCTTTCCGACGTGCGAGATTACCGCCATTAAATCTCCAGGAACCGGTTTGTCTGCACAGACGCTTCGGTTCGTTCGCATTGCTTCAAAGATCCATTCAAACTCTCCACGCCATTCGCGCCCCGAGGAGGCGAGGAAACTGCGGTGTTGCTTGGAGGGAGATGAAGAGCCTGCAGTGCTTCAAGCAGAGCAGCGGCGGCGGCAATGGTTGCGGGCCGGGGAAGCGGCTGGAGCGGCGTCTGTCGCTGGGCGACTATAAGAAGGCGGTGTCGTGGTCCAAGTACCTGATAGCTCCGCCGGGCGCCAGGATCCGGGGCGGCGGCGAGGAGCTCTGGAGTGCCGACCTGTCCAAGCTGGAGATCCGGGGCAAGTTCGCCTCAGGCCGCCATAGCCGCGTTTACTCCGGCAGGTACGCCGGCCGTGAGGTGGCCATCAAGATGGTCAGCCAGCCGGAGGAGGACGCTGCGCTCGCTACCGAGCTCGAGCGCCAGTTCGCCTCCGAGGTCGCGCTCCTCCTCCGCCTCCACCACCCCAACATCATCTCGGTATGAACTTATTTCTGTGTGTTCTTTTTTTAATCTTATTTTCTAAATTTAAAAGCATTCTCCTTTACTTTTACAGTGCAATTGTTCTTGTTATGGATTTAGTTGAGTGCCAGTTAACCGTCTTAGCAATTTTGGGTCCTATCTCTTTGCCTTTGCCACTAGTGTGATGAACTCTGTCCTGGGATAAGTGGAGTCTGGTGGGGACTCTGAATCTAAGGCATGGAACTGTTTCCTGTGCATTCGTCCAGCTGAAAATAAATTCATTGTCTGTGATGTATCCTGGTTCCATATGTTCATTTCTAGTGGAGGATCTGCTTCGCAACCACAGCATAGTCCGCATGATCTCTGTTTGAAGAAAAAGGAAGTTTGGAAACTGAATTATGCTAACAGAAAAAAGGGAGAAAAAGTTAGTATATGCAGATGCTTGCTGAGTTCTTGGTTTGGTTGGTTTTTGTCTCTACAACATGCTGAGCTATTGCTTGTTTGAACACGTTTTTCAGTCTAAATTGCATGTCCCACGTCATTGTTCCTTTGTTGATCCAATCCGTGCAGTAGGCTGTAGGAGTTGTTAGGCTAACTGATCTTCACATTAAAGTTAAAACCTTTATGCTGTGCTTGGATTGGTGGAGGGATGGTGGCAAAGATAAGATACTTCTGGTGTGAGGCCATTTGTGCTTACCTACACAGTAACCTGACAAACAGGGTGAGAACTTTTTCTACGGAACAGTATGAAATTGATATTTGGGATAGTGAAATTGCTGACGACTACATACAATTTGACGGTAGAAATGTTCACGAAAGACAAATCTTCCCTCCTGTGTGCTCTTTTTCATCTTTTATAACCAACCCCTTTCTATCCATAAGTGGTGCTGTTAGTTGGTAATAGCACTTCTGTCAAATGATGTCATTTGTTTTGGAGCGTTTTTATTTTTGGCACTATCTGTCCTACTATTTAGTGGAGCCTGTGGTACACATAAAAGTTAAATACATACAAAACTCCATAAGACCTGCTTGAATTATTGAAGATTGACAAAAGAATTTTGATTTAGCTGCTCATCAAAGGTACTCCATGAAAAGGATTTAATCTCTATGTTTGTTCCATAGAGTCGATGGTGGCATATCTGAATATTTTTGCACAATTATGTCGCAAAAAACTAATTATTTGGATTTAATTCGATGAGTTCAATCACTATCTAGGGGTACCTTTTTGCTGGAAGGATGTGTATTGGCTTCCTTGTGACAATGTTGGGTAAAGAGATCCATGTGCCAATGGTTATATTGAGATTGTTATCCTTGCTTGATCAATCATTCTATCTACTGCACCATAGGCGATGCCATTAGATCTTGGTTGGCAAGTTATAGAAAAGATGGTGTCTTTCATTAAATAGGAGGTGGACCATGGATATCCAAGCTTAGTTGTTTGCACTTGTAGAAAAAAGTGCACCTTGTTAGCAATAATAAAGGGAGAATTGACGCAGAGTGTGATAGTTCATGTACAAATAACCATCAGTCTAACTTTTCGCTTTACAAAGTGCCTGCCTTGTTCACTTGACCCCACAAGTCACAGGAAAAAGGTTGCTTTGTGAAAGCCACGTATCTGAGTAAGCTTTAGAATTCAAATGAAATATTGATGCAACTTGCAACTTGCAACTTGCAATTTAGTGTTTACCAATGGCTACAAATCTCTTCAAGAACCTTCTTTGTTGAACCTATCACGAAAATACATTAGCTTATGTGAACTTGAGTGGCAGAAGGAACATACAGTGGCTGCATATGATCACTTAAATACTAATTGTTTCATTGCGCCTTTAGTTAATCATGTGAGCTCAGTTTGTTGAAACTCTATTTGATATGCAGTACTGTCTAATATCTTAATTTTTCAGTTTGTTGCAGCATGCAAGAAGCCACCAGTATTCTGTATCATCACCGAGTACATGGCAGGGGGGTCCCTTCGGAAATATCTGCATCAGCAGGAACCTCATTCAGTTCCCATTGAACTAGTGCTGAAATTATCTTTAGATATTGCTCGCGGGATGAGCTACCTCCACTCTCAGGGTATACTTCATAGAGACCTGAAATCAGAGAATATACTTCTGGGAGAAGATATGTCAGTCAAAGTGGCGGATTTTGGGATTTCATGCTTGGAATCGCAGTGTGGAAGTGGCAAGGGGTTTACGGGAACTTACAGGTGGATGGCTCCAGAAATGATCAAAGAGAAGCATCATACTAGGAAAGTTGACGTGTACAGCTTCGGAATCGTCATGTGGGAGATTTTGACCGCTTTGGTTCCATTCAGTGATATGACTCCTGAGCAGGCTGCTGTAGCTGTTGCCCTGAAGGTATGGTTCTTGATACACCCCCACAATGTCGTATGTATCCATGCAAAAGATCTTTTGCAGAAACATTGAAATTCATCTATCAGTTTCTTCTAACTGATAAACCTCGTGCAGAATACTAGGCCACCACTGCCTGCTTCATGCCCTGTAGCAATAAGCCACCTTATAATGCAGTGCTGGGCGACCAACCCCGACAAAAGACCTCAGTTTGACGACATCGTGGCGATCCTCGAGAGCTACAAAGAAGCCCTAGATGAGGACCCATCGTTCGTCTTGTCGTACATACCGCCTCCACCGCACCACAACCATCATCATCACCACCACCACCACAACCATCATCAGAGCCTTCTCCGGTGCTTCCCTCGCTCCATGAGACGATCTGCATCTATGAAAGTATGAGGCTTGTGTATGGCCTTTGTTCATCGATGCAATGTAAAATATGCACCTCTTTTCAAATTTCTTCATTTCTCTATGCGCGCGCCGGCCCTCTATTATGTGGCATTAGCATGCTATGGTTTAGTTTCTTCTTTTCTCTTGTTGTTGGTAAATTATTTCCGTCATTGATGCCTTGAGTAATGTAGAGATGAGAGGCAGGCAGGCAGGCAGCTTCCGGTTATTATCTATGGATGCCATTTGCTTTGAGTGATGGAAAACATGAAAGAGCCTCAGTAATTGTAATATAATTCAGCTCGTCCTTGAACTCTGCTTCTCGATTTCAGTTGTCACGGTACTCATTGCAAGTACCTGTGCATCGATTGGGTGTTTGCTCTGAACTGAAAAACTTGAACTGTGAAAACTTTGAGAGGCCAATGTAATCCATCTGCCCTTGGCTCAACCACACGAGTCCACTCCAAAAAAGATTCAAAATGATAGTGTGAGTATTCTGATTCCTGAAAGTTAAACAACTTGAAAGAAATAAAGGTCCAAATCACTCTCAAACATCTTCACCAGTTCACCAGTTAGTAACGATCGAGCAATGGGCCGTGAATTTTAGACCTCTATATTTGGATTCGGGATGGGCTTTTGAGGAGTTAGAGGCGGGCCTCCAACCAAACAAGCACTTACTCTTCTTAATCATGATGACAACGTGGCGTCCCGTCGCATTGCCACTTTGGTAGTTTGCAACCACATACTGCTCTAAAGAATTATGCCACCATAGATTTGTATATCACCAATTCACCAGCTCACTGCTACAAGTATTATCGAAGCACATTTTTTTTGGACCTATGATGAAATTAAAAGGATCGAACTCAGTGTTCTATAATACCCCTTCTCTTTTTAAATAAAACAATTAGCCCATGCTAAACGCCAGATTTGAAACAAAGGGAACTATCTTTCTCCTACTATGAATTTAGGTCCATCTAGATCCCAAACGTTTATTTTCTACTATTAATATCTGAATTTTATATAGATTAATAACACAAGATTGCTATAACATATTTTATAATATACAGCTTTTTTGACGGAATTACAAATATACATCCTGTTACGTTCTTTAATATTGCTAATCAAAATGTTGTATCGAAGATGATCTATGTTCTCAGCCTCTCAGGGCAGCCACAACATAGATGAGGCTTGAAAAATCATCTCACCGCCACGTACCGCCGATGCCTGGATTTTCGTTCCGTCGCAGCGTGCAACCTCGATGACTCGAATGGTGTGGAACCCATTCCTGAATAAATTACAACACCAGCCATCGCATTCTCCTACAGTTTTCTTTGCCTAGCAACGTAAAAAATAGCGAGCTATAGGATTAGCGTAGAGCTGTGCTCAGCCGCTATAGCTTTGTTATAGCTCACTATAGCACCATTATAGCCCGTTAATTAGTACAATACTATTGTAGCGGTAGCTAGTATCAACTGCTATAGCGGCGTTATAGTCTCGCTATAGCCTGTTATTTCATACATTGTTGCTCAGTAACTCGGTTGCACTTGTTTCCTGCTACCTAGCAATATTTTACTAATCAGGCATCTACTTTCACCGATGCTGGCTTTTTCTAACTCAGCATCGACCGCTACAATGACAAAATCGATGCCTGAAATTTCTCTTTCCAATCCAAGATCGTTTTTCACTCACGCTGTGGCTGCTCTTCATGTTGCATTGGTAGTCAGGGTGGTTAGGAATGGGGATAGCACAACAATAAATGGCATAGGCACATTTGCAAGTGTGAATCCCATTTTTTTTTCTAAAAGGAGTAATTATAACATCCAGTTTTTGCTTCATTTATTTAGGCGTGAATCAAAAAATTTCATGAAAATAGTCACCAGAAGATAAAATACATGTGATGAATACACAAGACCGACCTGACATACACGCAGCAGTCGGCACGTTCGTAGCTCGCGCGTCGTCGTCGTCGTCCGACTCCGTGTCCCTCGAGTCGAGTTGCCTTTGTTCGTCCATCCGCCATCCATCCACGCAGTGAGGTTTCCCCTATGGCGGAGCAGTCTCCCAGCTCCGCGCCGCCAGGTCATTTCCTTTTCCTTTCACTTTTCTCATCTGTTGTTGAAAACACCTTCATGCTTCAGGGCTCCTATCTTTTGAAGCCTCGGTGTTTTATCTGTTCTCCCCGTGTGATTTTTGTGCCAAGCTGTGGCCTTTCCTTGCCGTGGGGACTCTATGCCGGATTGATTTGTCATTTCTCCCTGATTAATTAAGTAGTAACACTTATGATGTGGATTTTATGGGGATCCCAGTCGAGTATTTGCGGCGGCGAGGGTTTGGTGCCTGTGGCGTTGGTGGTATCCGGCAGCTTGGTACTGCGGCTGCCGGCTGGAGGGAGTAGGAGACTAGGGATTCGTAGAATTCGTCGAATTGGCCTAAATACAAGTGGATTTCTGAGTTCTTGGCGGATACTATGATTATTGGTATTTTGCTTAGTTCATCAGTGGTGCCGCTTACCTGGCATACAAGTTTGGAAATTGAGCTACACAACGGATGCTAAAACTTTCTGCACTAGGCTATTGATGCCAAGCGTGCTCTTGTGGGCAGCAGCCTAACGGCTGCAGGTTGTTGGCAAGGCTGAGAAATTAGACTGCAGGGCGTCAAATCGAATTGGAACCAGTGTGTTTCTTGGTCCTAAACAAAAATCAGGAGATGTAGGTGGTGGGACACAACTTAATTCCTGTTTGGAATTAGCAGCTTTGTGCAAATGGAATGCTGTGGACAAAGTAGCACTTCAGAGGGTTTGTGGTGTCCACTTGTTAAAGATTCACTGTGCTTATGCTTCCAATGCTCTCAACAAAATGGCGCATTCTGATTTTTCCGACTCTACAGATGGTTCTAGCGGGAGTGAATCCTTCGACAATCTGGTAATTCAAGCTCCACAGCTGATGAGGGAGGATTACATACAAAATGCTGTGAATTTTCTTTCACACCCGAAGGTTAAGGGTTCTCCAGTATTTCACAGGCGGTCCTTCCTGGAAAAGAAAGGCCTTACAAATGAAGAAATTGATGAGGCCTTTCGTAGGGTTCCTGTAAGATTTTATATTCCTGCTACCCCTACTGTTTACCCTGGATTATAAGGGGATCTAAGTGTTTCTGAACTAACTTAATGCCTTATAGGACCCTAATCCAAATGGCACTGATGCTGCAGCTGCTGGTTCACAACAAGGTAGTCTATCTCCCTAGACATGGCGTGGATTACTGTGATATGATCTCATTTTTCAGATATCATCTTTGATTTATTTGTTTTCTGATATATATTGTTTTGGTTCTTCTGATTACAGCCATTCCCAGTTATCATTATATTGTTGTTCATAAGTCGGTAACAAAATAGCAGATCCAAATTATAAGAAATCCTATTGAAGCTTTATCATGCACGATTTGTATTTGCATCTGGCACTTGCAGGAGGAAGATTTTACTTTCTGTTTTCTAAGCTATGGCGGGATAACTCACAAAAAATAATATTCCTGAAAATTCTAGTAACTAATTTCTGCTTGATGAAGGTACTTTCAATGTCCTTCATTTCCTCTATTGCAGTTGCTCTTATTTCCAGTGTAGCACTTGTGACAAACTTATTTCAAATAATAATATCTTGATGTATCTGTAGGTTTAACGAACTATGATTTTATTTCCATCGATGATAGTTTGTAAATAGTACCCCAAATTTCGTGCAGAGAATCTTACCATTGACTGAAGATGTATTCTGTTGTTAGTAACTGTCTTTTTTTCTTGGTTCTTCCAGCAAACAACCACAACCAATCTGTTGAGCTGCAATCTTATACAGAAGTGCAACCACAAGCTGCTACTGGCTCTGTCACTGCTGGACCTATTGCCCCGCATGCAAAGGCACAGTTTAGCTGGGTCAACACACTGCTTGGTGCAGGTCTTTTTCTTGGTTTGGGGGCTGGTGCTGCCATAACCCTCAAGGTAGATCTGGTGCAAAGGTGCAAGCTTCTTTAGAAAATTATTTCAGATATTGACTTATTTCCATGTATATTTTTCACAGAAATGGTTCATCCCTAGTCTAAAATCTTGGACCCGTAGAGTCGTTAATGAAGAAGATGGAAAGGTGAAGGATGAGCTCACTTGCAAACTCTATGAAGAAATTAGGGAAGCCATAAAAGTTTCTGCATCAGCCTTTTCTGATATAGCTAGAACAAACCAAGAAGTGCTTGCTTCAAAAGATGAAGGTTTCAGAATTTGTTTTTGATAATCTATCATATTTGACAGTACACTTTTTATTGTTATTTGAATTTTGATTTTAATGATTTATCTTTTTTTACAGATAGGGAGGTACTTATGAAGTTAAGAGAAGCATTTGAGTCACAAGCAAATGTGTTTAAATCCTTGAATGAGACCATATTAAATCATATCAGGCAGAATCAGTTTTCACAATACAACCTATTGGAAGGGCATGTTCAGCCTGTACCATGGAATGGTTAGTGTCATACTTAATAACTGACGAATCACACTGAACTGCAGAGATAGTTTCCTTATATTGGCATTTCTGGGGACATCATTTTGTAAATTTTGATCTGGTTATTCTCACCAGTCCCCTGTAGTTTTGAACCATCTACGAATAAAGTATTAAACTTTAGGTTTAATGTTGAGGTTTTCAATAGTTATGTGCAAACATGGCTCTCACCATATTGCTTTTATTTCTCTGTGTAGGGCTGGTTGACTATCAAGGGAGAGCTTCTCAGGTACAACTTGCAGTTACCAATCCTTTCCAGCAATATTCACAAACTTTATTTATTGTCCTATCTCACGCAATGTTTCCATTTGTAGCAAACTAATATGTATGCCACACCACCAAACAGCAGTTTTGACCCAGGTAAGGAAACTGTGTTGAGCCACCAACTCACTTTCAACCCACCAAAGATATTTCTTTTTGCTCCCAGCCAAATGTTTTGGGTTTGTCACACTCACTTTTCACTCATGGTTTATCTTGAACAGGGAGGCATTCATTCATGCCATTACCTGCAGAACCTACTTATGGTTATGGATCATATTCAGGATCTTACACTGAGGTAATCCTGGGATCATGCTGAAGTGCTTATGAATGTCATATTTATGTCGTGTCATGCACCAACTTATCCCAATGTAGCTAAAACCTGATGTCCCTAGCAATGTGACATACCTAATTGTTGACAAAATTACACTGAGTCATGTGATGTTCCATTTCTTAATAGAAGGTAGCTGCCTTAAATTTGAAACTTTGTGATTCCAGCAGCGCTTGCAGAGGCCAGGGTATGGATTCCAGCCCCAGATGAGCAATGACCGACAGAACCTCGGTTTGCGGGGCAACTACCAAGGGGTTTCTTCGAATCACCACGCCGGCAATGCCATCGATGACCCTGCAGCGATTGCAGCAGAATTCCAGCGCCGCTGGGTCCCCCCGCAGCCACCGGGCGTCATCATGCCAGAGGCTGCGGCCGCCATCCGGCAGCCCAGGTCCGTCCCAAGGCAGCAGTCGCAGCCAGCCGATGGTCAGCCAAGCACCGATGTTCCAAGACCATCTGAGCCCGCAGTGGCGTCATCAGAGCAGATGAACAGCGTCCCTGGAGCACATGGTGGAGAGTTGGCAAGCGATGGTGGCACCGTGACAGCAAGTGCCGGCTGCAGTGTTGGGAGCGAAGAGCAGCAGCAGCAGGAAGCCGCTTGAGTGACGTTTTGCACGCCCTTGCGTAGCTCCATTGCCGAGTGGTATAGTGGTATATGTTCTTTTTGGCTTTTCGCTGCACCTGTATTTAGCTTGTACGTGAAAGTTTATCCATCTCATGTATAAAGTCGCAACTGTACTTAGATATACCACTGCAACTGATCAAGTTTACGTGTATACACAGAAATGAATAAATTGGTTGTATGTTTCAGCTCAGGAATTGAACAGAGAGAGAGGCTCTGCCTTCTTTTTCCTCCATGGCCTGTATTGGGCCCTGCTGAAAATTTATGTTCGCGAAAGGTTGGGCCATGCATGTGCTGGAAAACGCATAACAAAGAGCCGTGAAGCAATCACTGAAACAGAATTCAGAGTTTTATTTCTCTGAAACAGAAGAAGCTCAGAGTTTTGCTGGGGCAATACCAATTTGGTAGGATTGGCACAACTCTGAGAAGTCACTGTCTGTCTTGAAAGAAAGCCTTGACCTCTTTGTTGGTCCCCGGTCGCATTCTCGAACCCTGCACGCAAGAAATGGAAAACATTCTTCTCCTCTCGGTCGTTGCAGCAGCAACGGCGACGAACTCCCCCCACTTTCGCTGTCTTGTTTTCCATGCGGATTCGTGTGCTCGGGGGCGGCGGGTCACAAAAATCATGTGGCGGGTGGATGAGAGACGCGCCGAATCGGCGGTCAGCCGGCGGCGGTCACATCCACGTGATCACGAGGAGGAAGAAAGGGCAGCGAGCACGGCGACAGCCCAACAGGGGCTTGGGGTGGGGCCTGGACTGGGGCCCAGTTTGGCTCGGAATTGCCGCCATCTCTCTTCCAAGGCCGTGCTTGTACAGGATTCTAGATAGGATTCTAGTAAATTTAATTCAACCAACGTTCCAAACACCCTAATTTTAGTTTGCTTTTACCGGAAGCGATTCTCTCAGCAACCACCGAAATAACGTGAACCTGGAATCGTCCGCATCCTCGCTGGGGAAAAAATTCCGCCGATTCGGAGAGGTTGTATATGAATTTGTCCTCAAAGTTCACATATATTTACATGAAAAATGCCATCACATATATACCGGTTAGGGTTCGCTCGCGCCCCCTCGACCGTCCATTCCGTCGCCCCCATCCAGCGCCTCCTCCCCATCCAGCGCCGCCTCCCGTCGCCCCCATCCAGCGCCTCCTCGTTGTCGCCCCTCTAGCGCCTGTACGCCGGCACCCCCTCCAGCGCCTCCTCCCGTCACCCCCATCCAGCGCCTCCTCGCCGTTGCCCCTCCAGCGCCTTCTCCCGTCGCCCCTCTAGCGCTCGTACGACGGCGCCCCCTCCAGCACCTCCTCCCGTCGCCCCTCCAGCACCTCCTCCGGTGCCCCTTGGGCCCGTACGCCATCGCCCTTGGTGGTCATCACCGTCGCCCCTTGGGCCTGGACGCGGGTGCGCCACCTCAGCCCGTGGCCGGCCGTCGCCTGACCCTGCCTCATGGTCGGCCGCCGTCTAACCCGGCCTCAGACCGTGACGCCTCGCGGCCGCCGCCTCGGCCCGTGGCCGGCCGCCGCCTGACGCCTCGGCCGCCGCCCCGGAGGTGTCTTGCGCCGATATGCAGCGACCCACAGCCCCGGAGGCCCCTTGCATCTAAGATCTGCAGCGACCCACACCCCCGAGGCCACCCTGCAGCGCATACAATGAACGCCTCACTACAGTAAGGTAAGAAAATTTTCCTTCTCTGATTTTTCTACAACATAGATATATTGTTTCAAAAATAGGATGCAAATGAATCATATGTGACTACTGTGCTATCGATCTACTAATTCGTGCATGATTTCTGCAAAATCTATACATTGACTTTGTTGTTAGAGGGTTGTGTCAAATGTTCAATGTTTCTGTACACTGATGCACTGACCTATGATATATGCTTAGATGGAAAAACTCCAAAAGTGTGTTGCAAAGTGGGATCCATTTGCTGCCAAGGTTTTCAATCAAATTTGTGTGGAAGAAGTTAATGCCAAAAATAGATCGCAACACTGTTTGAATAGCGTAGGATATGCAAATTTGATTAGGAAGTTTACTGAACAAACCAAGAGGCAGTACACCCAATTGCAAATGAAGAATAGATGTGATACATTGAAAAGGATGTATACACAGTGGAAGACTTTGAATCTTAGGGCTAGTGGTTTGGGAAGGGATCCTAACACTGGATGCATAGTTGCTGATCAAAGTTGGTGGGATCAACAGAATGCGGTGAGTTATTTTTTGGGCTTCACCACAATGTATTGCTCTAATGCATAACGGATGTCAAATTATTTCTTGATCTAACATATTTTTTCCATCACATGTTTAGACTTTGCCTGGTTGTATCATGTTTAAAGATGCACCACTCGAGCATGAAGATGATCTTCGCATCATGTTTGATTCAATTATATGTACAAATGAGAGCTCATTTGTACCAGGGGCTACTGAAGATGACAGTACATGTGAAGGTGAAGGTGCCATTGCCCCTAAGATGACAGTACATGTGAAGGTGAAGGTGCCATTGCAGGGGCAGACGGTGTTAATGGTCAAGCTGAGGAAAGGGATGGTGCACCCAAGTTGTCAACCAATGTCCAGTAGCGTATCACAGGGAAAAGGTGTGCTCCTCATTCTCCCAAGGGAAAGAAGAAGAAGACTTTGAGAGATCAGTATATGAGATGATTGGTTGAAGCATATGAAATGAGAGCACAGAGTAGTTCTGCAACTTCTCCTGCTGTAGACCCTGTTAGAGATGAGATCGCTCATTTGATGGACTTGGTTGTTCAGGATGGGGCTGAAGAGGATAGTGATGAACACTTTTATGCCACACAACTTCTTCGTAAAAAGGAGAATCGTGATGTCTTTGTGACTTTAAAGACATCAAATGGTAGATTGAACTGGTTGAGGAGAGCATGGGAGGCGAGGAAGCGTTAGTATGTGTTATGTGTACGCTATTGTTATTTTCTTGATTTCGTTCTTGATTTCGAACCTATTTCAGTGCCTTATTTGTGTAATAATTGGACCTCTTTGATTATGTACTGGGACCATTGTTATTTAGTTGTGTAATGAGACTACTTTATTCATTTACAGTGACTTATATGAATTGTAATGGTGCATGCAGATGACCTCTTGTAGTGAAAGTGAAGACTCAAGTGATGATGGTTATATCAACTCAAAAAATGTTTACACCGGTGATGATAATGAAGATGATTTTATGATTGCATATGCTGCTCTGGAATGCATGAACTACCATAGAGGCTCAGGTATGGTGAAAGAACCTAGGAGAGTGCCTCTCATGACTGGATTGCAATGGGTATAGAAAAATCTTGAGAATAGTAATGATTGCTATGACATGTTTAGAATGAGAAGGACATTGTTTCACCGACTGCATGATACTTTGGTCAATGAGTACGGCTTACAATCAAGTAGAGGAATTTACGCCATGGAAGCATTAGGAATATTTTTATGGGCATGTGGTGCACCACAATCTTTTAGGCAACTTAGAAGTAATTTTGGACACTCCTATAAACTGTTAGTAGGAAGTTTGGAGAGGTATTGGATAGTATCAACCGCATGACTGGTGACAATATAAAGCTAAAAGATCCTCAATTTACAACAACTCATTCTAGGATTAGGGATAACTCCAGGTTTTGGCCTCATTTTAAGGATTGCATTGGTGCAATTGATGGAACACACGTACCTGTTACGGTCCCACTGAGTGAACAACCAAAATACTTTGGTCAACATGGTTATGCTTCACAAAATGTCATGGCGGTATGCGACTTCGATATGAGATTCATATTTGTTGTCACCAGTTGGCCTGGTTCAGTTCATGACACTCGTATATTGCTAGATACTTTGGAAACATACAACCAACAATTTCTACATCCCCCAGAAGGGAAGTATTATCTTGTTGATTCGGGATATCCTAATACAAAGGGGTATCTAGCCCCTTACAGGGTCACATGTACCATGTATCTGAATGACAACATGGTTGACAGCCGGTGGGCTACAAAGAGGTGTTCAACTATGCCCATTCATCCCTTCGAAATGTGATCGAGCGTTGTTTTGGTGTTCTAAAGATGAAGTGGCGTATTCTTTTGAACTTGCCTGCCTATCCTATCAACAAGCAAGCTAGAATCATATCTGCAATTATGGCCCTTCACAATTTCATAAGGGATAGTGCCATAATGATGATGATTTTAAAAACTATGTTGGTGTTAATGATGGTCAAGATGGCACATGTATTATCAATGATGAGAATGCTTCAGCAGTTGACAATGACATGGGTGCTTTGCGGATTCCATTGCTGCAGCTTTGGTACCATGATTGCTCATGTAGTTGCTTTTGTTATTTTGGTCATATGAGGACGGACTGTAATAGGCTCTAGTAATAACTATTGATGCTTTCATTCAAAATTAATGAACCTGTAATGGCAAACATTAATATAGTTATTGCATTCTCTGCTTTTTTTAGTAACTAAATAAGGTATTATCACCCTCAGGGGCATACAAGTCATTACACACTCAGCATAGATAATCTTCTAACAGAGAATCAGGCTGCCAAACACTCTCCTTCTCTTTCCAGCAGATTTTGGAGACATCAGCTTTTTAGACCAGCTAAATTTTTAGAGAATCGCTACTCAGAAAAGCTGAAACAAATAAGGCCCAAGTTCCAAGCGCCTCCCTCTCGAGGAACCAATGGGCCATGTTTAGTTACCCCCAACTCCCAACTTTGACACTATGCAAAAAGAAGATTCCCCATCACATCAAACTTGCAGTACATGCATGGAGTACTAAATGTAGACGAAATTAAAAACTAATTGCACAGTTTTGTTGTACTTTGCGAGACGAATCTTTTGAGCCTAATTAGTCAATATTTGAACAATAATTTACAAATACAAACGAAACGTTACAGTGTGCTACAGTGCTGGCACAGTAATTTTGCACCTTACAATTTGACCAACTAAACAAGACCTAAGAAAAGAAGAGCACAGGAGCTGAAAACTCTGAAGTAGAGTAGAGCACACACGGCAAGGATTTTCCAAGCTCGCGGCTCAGGAATTCTCTGGCCTCTCTTACTGGGAGACTGCAGAACGTTCAGACTTCAAACCACATGCTGCTGTGCACATCAGCACATGTGCTGACTTGTGACCTGTCCTCGAGTTTTAGTACTGCTAGCAGCGTCCCTTTCCATTTCCAGTCTCTCCATGCGTGCCATGACAGGTTGAACATGTGCTGGAGATGGAGCACCGAAATCGAAGCACGCGGACGACGAGAATCGGGTCGTTGTGACCGTATCAGTATGTCGTTTGTCAGCCGGTGAGGACTCCCGTTAGTATGCAGCTGAAGGAATACTCCAAACAAGACTGACTGGCTCAGGCCTTATTTCACACATGGTAGAGAGTTGTTAGGTTTTACAGAAAGAGATACAGATCTTTGGTGTCTTCAGATGATCTTCAGACACAGCAGCCATCACTCCATTGCAGTGCAGGGTGTGCTCTCCATCTATCGCATTGAAGCGAGTCAAAAGGGACCATGCGTGTCTGTCGCTTTCGGTTGCTGCGCGCAGTGGATCCACCACCCAGTAATCTCCCTAATCGCCTAATCTAATCTAATCAGTAATCACGTTGGAGCACTCCACTACTGACGCCGACCAGCACGCATGCTGCCGGCGCACACGTGTCCTCCGAGCCATGGAGCTCGAGAGGGAGACGGCAGCCACCCGGGATCGGCCACTTGTTAGGTAGCCGGTCGGGTCCCTCCGGCCCAGTGCGGCCGACCACGTCTTTTCGCCTAACGACCCAGGCTGGCGGCGGCATGGACATTCAACCATGTGTCTAGTGCTGTCCCAATTTTATACTTTACATAGACAAGTACTCCCCTCCTAAAAAAATAAGGCATTCTGCGATTCAAAATTCATCCGGCAAAATAAGTTATTATACTTAATTTAACATGTGTGCATGTACATGTGGACATACGGCAGTCAATTAGCACCATATATGGATAATAAATAAGAGCAATCAACATCATTTTACCTCCTTGTTAATTTATCCTTAAATTTGTTGGGTGACTTATTTTTTGGACGGAAAGGCAGTGGTGTTAAACTGTGCTACATCACGGATCCATTTTTTTCCCCCTTTTTTGAGTGAAGGGGAATGTATTGATTATAGCACAGACGAAGGTTACAACCCCGTGTTACAAACAGGGGATTGGAGAAAACTGAAAACTACAAACATACCCTTAGGAAACCTATTCATTATCCATCTTCCGGTCGCTGTCGCTGTTGAATGCCACTGCCGCTGAAGTCAATTTGATCCAATTTGATCATACTATATCCCTGAATTATGTCGCGTCCCATAAAAAACATTTACTATATTTACTTGCAATTGTTAAAGTCTTCGATACCACTGATTTTATAGGGTGCAAATACCATAGAGTTACAAAGAGGTTAAAAACTGCAAACTACAAACAGATCCTTGGAAAACCTATTCATCATTCATCTTCTTGGATCGCCGTTGTTGTTGAATGTTGTCGCCCGCTGAAGTGAACTTGATCCAGTTTGATCATGCCATATCCCTGATATCATCTTGACGTCTGTATTTACTTATTATTATTACAATCTTCAATACCACTGCTTTTATAGGGTGCAAATAGGTGCACCTAGGGTGCAAATAGCACAGAGTTACAAAGAGGCACCTAGAAAAACTAAAAACTACAAACAAATCCTTGGGAAACCTATTCATCATCCGTCTTCTTCTTGGATCGCCGTCGTTGTTAAGCGGCTACACGCGCTACCACCAAAGTCAGTTTGATCCAGTTTGATCATACCAAATCCCTAATATCATCTTCCCATCCCCATAAAAGTCATTTACTATATTTACTTATTATGGTCTCGAGGATCACTATTTTATAGGGTGCGAACAAGCGCACCTAGAGTTCGGTGGATATCTTAGGGGTGCAAATTTGCATCCCTATTATTTTCTATTAAAGTATATTTGGAAATTTTAATAGGTTAAATTTATAAAAGTGCTTAAATAACTCACTTTTATATTTATGAACTACTATTTTAACTTCAAACAGTTGCGAAGAATCCCCAGCGTGACCATTTTCGTTATATAGGAAATGGTAAAAAAAAATACAAGCTACCGGTAGCCAGAAAGGTGCTAGCCCCAAAACACAAACAAGAAATGAATAAGAAAACATGATAAAGAAAGAAAAGACACCACTCTCTGAACTAACCCAAAACAAAAACAGAGAAAATAAACCTGGAACAGGGAACAAAGAGAAAAGGCCCCTCAGATTACTAACGAGAAAAAAAATTCATTTTACTAACCTCACCAATCCACTTTGTTCAATTAACTTTGAAAAAAAATTATGCTTGATTTACTCTTGCGAACTATTTTAATTGGTCCATTCTACTCCCTAATGACATTCCCCCCCCTCTGTTTACAAGCTCGATTTTAAGTTCAATTTTTGTTAGCGGGTAGAGAACATGATGCCTTATGTGAGAAAAATACATTAAGAGTTTTATTGTTATTTTTATAGGCTATGTATATTTAATACAAAATTAATTCTATATATACAAAATTGCATGAAAAGAAATTGTGAAAAATCATAAAGAATTTTTTAACTTCTGATATCATATTATAAGTCAACTCGCAAAATTTGAACTTAAAACTAAACTTATATGCAAAGGAAAAAAGAAAATTGTATTAGAGGGTAGATTAGAGCAATCAAAATAGTAATCGAGACTAAATTTATTAGGAGGTTAAGTGAACAAAATGAATTGGAAAGGGTAATAAAATGAACTTTTTTCCAAGTTGAAAAATATTCATTTTACTACCCTCACCAAACATTCAAATAAAGTTACTGGTAATTTGGTATCTAAGGTCTAAAAAATTTAACCAAATAAAGCAAAAAATCAAGCTGTGGTTGCAGTGCGACAAACCTCGGCAAGAACCAAGCACACCCTTAGGCCCGAGTCAACGGTGAGGCGGCTTGAGTTATCGACAATGTTGCAAAAGAAAGCCTACGAGGGTTTTTTTTTTGGGGGGGGGTAAAGCAAATAATTAAAGGAACCGTTAAGACATATGTTAAATAATATGTTGGCCTTTAAGTGGGACAATCATTTGCCGATCTAAATGTTCATAAAATTACCTATCGAAGTTAAAATAGTTTGACCGATTAGTTTTGTATATATGACATTTATGTGCTAGTAACCCAAAATGTATCTTTTGACGTCGTACACTCATAGCAAAGCTAAAATTTAAATACTGGATGTAGTCACCGTTCTTTATAAAGAAAACCCGCATCACCGTACGTAGAAGAAAAGTATAAGACTCCAAAGTAGCAGTAACATTTTGAACTTTGTTTTTGACTCGGTTATCCCAGTCCATGAGTGAGTGGTGAGACAGCACAGGCCTAGCCACTACCTCCATTAGTATATTGCCCGTGCTAACACTACGGTTTTAGACAACATGAAACAATTAATACTTAAAACTGCTTCAATCTTATGTTGATAAATTGTAAAGAGAAATTTATGCTCCCAACAATAACAAATACTTCAATCTTATCTTTGAAATGGTACATTTTATATGGGTATACGAGACACACCTCAATTGAAACAAGAGAATACATCACTTGCATAGTTTAATTTTCAAGTAATAAGTATCTTTTTTTGAAACGTAAAAACCCGGCAGAGATTGCCGGTTTTGTATTAATAATGAGTATCTTTAACATCCTAGCTGTAGCAGAGAACCTAAACCCTCTCTCTGAAGATCCTTCAAGCTAGCTAAATGTCCATCGGTGGTTGGCATGGATGGCACACAAGTTTGTGTCCTCCAACAGAGCAAGCAGGTATGCTTCCGCATGCAACCTACTAGGAGCCTTTCCTCCAATGAACTTTCAAGAAGTTTGCTTAATATGAGCCATGTGTCGCCATGGTCTAGTTTACCTGAAAAAAAGCAAACATTGTAATCAGTAAATTGTTAGGAAAAACATAGATTGTTCTTGACAAAAATTCCACTACACTCATGGTCTTGATGCATTGATCCCAACCCTCTATTACTTGATTACTCATTGACAAAATAGCCACTGTGCATTTGTTTTCCAACTTAGTAATGTCATCCGACAGGTGGGAGAGAAAAAGCATAAAATTTGAGTTAGCATATATTTTAAACTTCAGAAGTCCTTATATTCCAGGTAAGCATCTGAAGAGCAGGAGCAGGAAGGCAGGCTGAAGGGGCAGCAGGGTTCTCTACCGCATTCCATCAAACAGGGAGATTCAATTTTCATGAAACCATATGCTGAGAGGAAACAAAAAGAACTGATTCCAACACGTGAAGCATGACGGGAGCAAACCTGGAATCAGCATAGAGGACTGACAAGTAAAACATGCAGATGAGCGCTACTACAAGAAGATAATTTGTTCTGACAAGTAGAACATGAGGCTAATTGTAGAGACCATCTGGATGCCTTCCTCCTACATTTGCATCATGCACACACTGAAATTCATGCATAGTAATAAACATTGTTCACATGTTATCTACTATCAGAAGTGAAACATCAAAAAGGCAAAAGCTAACAAGCATCAGAGTTTTCGAGTTTTCCAATGCCAAAGGCTGGTCCTAAGATCAAAACACTTTTATTATGACAAAGAAGTGAAGTACACAAAACTGAAGTTAGTGACAATTCAGGTCAGATTAGTAAATAAATTGACAGTGTGTTATTGTGTAAGGGGGAAATATAATCACTTATGATCAAATCGTTTGTTTGCATGACCCATCTAAAAGTTACCACTACATGCCAAATTGCTCTCATGAAACTGAATAAAATGATGAACTTTCCAGACAATGACATCTAGTTGTCCGAACAAATGAAATAAAACTGTTTTGAACTTCAAGCTCACAGGCATCAAAGGTATTGGAAATAATATCTACCAACAAATCTCATGAGATTTGCATCCAGCGTCTACCAAATCAAAGAGGGGGTGGGGATTGGGGGAAATCGCTTGGCTGTTTCTTACTCATGGCACCAATCGATCGGCCATTAAGAGGGGGCGACCAGGAGCAAGGATATGGATGAGCTTGGCACTTGCGCTAAAGTACAGCTTGGCCTCACCTGGATCTTGATCTTGCGCGTCATCATGAGACCTCACAACCTAAGCTCCTCGAGGCCTGTGGCCAGTGGCCACCTTGATGCTTGACTGACTTGTCGGCCGCGGCGCCGTCCACCAACAGCTCGCGCACGCGCAGGTAGGGGGCATCATGAAGACATCTGGCCGATGGCGTCGTCGGCCGCTGCCCAACACGGCCTTGATGGCGCCCGCGAAAAGTAGAGCATCAGAAGTAACTCAAGTAAGGGCACGCGGTCACGCCGGCAGCTTGGAGACGGCGGCGGCGCGGCGCAGGCTGGCGCGCGCCTCGTCGACCACCTCGCTTGTATCATTACCACGGTGGCGCGGCGCGATTTCGATGCGGCGGAGTGCAGATGTGGCGGCGCGAGGAGAGGAGAGGACGCGACGCCTGCAGGAGAGGAGCCGAGGAGTCGCGGGCGTGAGGGACCGAGGAGTGCGTCGGGGCGCGGGCGTGCACGAGTCCGTGAGGGGCACGCGCGGGTGGGTGGGGGTGAAGGGGTACGTGGATGATCCAAATAATATTGACGGTTGGATTTGAGTGAGAAATATGAAAGGGGATCTGGACGGTACAATTTGAAGGTGTGTGTATTGGTTGGTGTGGATAGATCGAATGGAATATCAGTGGGGGGCATTTCATGGGGTGGACGTAGAAAAGAAAATTTTGGTGGATTTATAGGCGTAGAGATTTATAGGTGTAGAGATAGAGAATAGAAATTCACCAGCCCACTATTTGTCCACGCTACTCCACCGCACTCAGGAATCACACACAGCTCACAAAGCAAGCATACAAAAACCCATGGAGAGCGAGAGGGAGCGAGCGAGCATCGGCCGGTAGCGGTGGCATCCATAGGTCTCTCAGATTCCCACCTCGTCTTATCTCCACACATTTCCCCCTCCTGTTTATATAACTCAGCTCAATCTCCCACCTCTCCCTCCCACGGACGACCTCGGCGACGGCCACCACCACGGCACCACCGCCGCTCCCCTCCCTCTCCTCATCTCCCCACTCACCCCGCGGCCATTACCGCAGCATCGCCAAGAAGCCGGCCGGGATGGCTGCACTCAAGGCGTCGTTCCCGGGGGAGCTCAGCGCCGTCTCCTTCCTCGACTCCAGCAGGGGACCTTTCGGCCAGCACAAAGGTTGGATCTTTTCCTCTTTCGGCGCCTCCTCTTTCCCGATCGGTGCATGAGCTTATCTTCTCGCTTTTCCGGCCTGATGCCCTCGCCTTTGCTATCCCGTGTTTTCCGGCCGTTTTGATGCTTTCTTGATCCATTCCGATTGACTCACAGATATTTTTGGGTTCCAAGCGGATTGCAATGGCAGAGGGAGAAATTTGTAGTGTTGCTCAGCAAAATTTTGTAGTGTTGCTCAGCAAAAGACTAGGTCTTTATGCCATCCTGTTGATCATGGTTCAATCGTTCTTCTTCCCTCTTGGCGTCTCTGCGTTATCTGCAATTAGAAAACACTAATAGCAGCGTTGAAGGTTTGGTGCTGTGAGGATTGGGTTGGATTTGTATGGTTCGTGATTTTCCTTTTTTGGAGTTATTTTTGGGCCCCATCTCCGTATAGGGTGCATGGGAACTGCGAGCTTTGGTCTTTTGGAGGGTATAGTCATTGTAAAGTTGCAAACTCTGATTCTAACTGTTATGATTTTGACATCCTAAAAGGCAGAATTTTTTCGGTTCTCGGGGGAGAAAGTTGTAACTCCTTTAATTTTCTCCTACACGGGTTCCAAGGCTGAAATTTCCAGAATGTTATGCGGCCTTTTCTTGGTCGAGAATCATTTCTTACGTGTGTCTGGAATCGCTTCTTTCGTGATCACTTGGGTGCATTAAATTCTGAAATATCTGGGCCTCAACTTGCCGTTTGCTACTTCAGCCGTTGGAATATCTAATGTTCTTAGAATATATTCTCCATAGATTCCAATTCAGGTTATACTTTCTAGTGATTTGATACTGTTGTGTGACGCTCTGATTGGCTAATTGATCTGCGCACATGGAATTGAATTTACATGAATGAGCACACGAGCAGCATGGCCAACTAGAAGATAAATTGGTGAAAGTTAGGTGCATTAATTCAGGATTTAATTCCGTTGACTTTGTTGACCATATTGCAGTCACGCATGTTTTTCAGCGATCTTTCTTGGCAGCAGACACGTATTTCTAGCGTTAATTCTGGTTAGTAGTGTTGTTCTGTAATCTTACTTTGATCTATCTGTCTCATTGTAGTGGATTTTACTTTTCAAAGGAAGGGCAAAAGAGCAATTTCTCTTAGAAGGACATGCTGTTCTATGCAGCAGGCTCCACCACCAGCATGGCCTGGACGAGCTGTTGCTGAGCCTGGCCGGAGGTCATGGGATGGCCCAAAGCCTATCTCGATTGTCGGATCTACTGGTTCAATAGGAACACAGGTAAAGAGATTAACCGAAGACTCATGGATGGAATTTGTTAGTCCTTAACATTGTTCTAGTAGCTGTGCAAATAATGTTGGTAGTGGATACATCAAACTTTAATGAATTGTTGCACATGCATCTGTTTGAAACCAGTAGAATCAGTATTTTTTGCATGTTACTTTAGAATTTTCCCTGTGGGTCATTTATAGTAGTTGATGTAATACATTCTTATCCTTCTGTAATGTGGGCTTTTTTAGGTCTCAAGTCTAATCAACCTGTGTCACTAATAACAATTTATTATGAAATTAGTGAACATATCTTACATTTACCTTATGATAGGTATGAAACTAGAGGCGCTGATATTCTGCAGCACTAATATTCTATCTTTTGCATAATGGGAAGACATTGGACATTGTTGCGGAGAATCCTGATAAGTTCCGAGTTGTTGCTCTTGCTGCTGGTTCCAATGTGACTCTTCTAGCTGATCAGGTACAGTGATTTTCTGAGTACGTTCTTTTATCAAATTTGAAAGAGGAAATTATGCACTTGTTTACTATTTGAGCATTCAAATGGTAAGACAAAATTATGCACTTGTTTACTTATTTAACAGGTCAAAACATTCAAACCAAAACTGGTTGCTGTAAGAAACGAATCATTAGTTGATGAGCTAAAAGAAGCCATAGCTGATTGTGAGGAGAAGCCAGAAATTATTCCTGGAGAGCAAGGTGTCATAGAGGTAAGGCATTTCTCGTGATCCTATATCTACAAATGACTGAAGGTTCGGTCTGGAAATTTCTCAAATAATCAACACTTGAATAATAGGTCGCTCGCCACCCAGATGCAGTTACAGTTGTCACAGGGATAGTAGGGTGTGCAGGGCTGAAGGTAATGTCCCTTCTATTTAGCATATTTGTCTTTCAGTCTTTGTGCTTTCGTTTATGTTGGGTATTCCAAGAATCTATTTGTGCCTGATACTTTTCAAGTATTTCAAGAATTTTTTTAGCATAGAATGATATTTATGTGCTTGCATATAATGTATTCCCGCCGTTTCATACTGTAGGTCGTTTTAGCTTTTCTAGATTCATATATATTATTATGCATCTAGACATACATTATATCTACGTGCATAGCAAAAACTATGCACCTAGAAAAGTCAAAACGACCTACAATTTGGGACGGAGGGAGTATTCATTTGTTAGGCCAATAAAGTTATCTGTACTAAGAACTGCTATAGGAAACTTTTTTTTTAAAAAAAAGAGAGCTATTCTGATGTCATTTGGTTAGCTTGAACTGGATGACCTCATGGCAAGTTAACTTCTTTTGAAGTTAAAAAAAATGTTTAATAAAATAGGAATTTGAACTATTTTGGGTTGGTATTGCTATACAGTTAGAAAGAAAAGGAGTACAGGTAAAACTATCACAATATCATAGCATTACTTTGTTACCAGACATAGATTTGCAACTTTGGCATCCCAAATCTGACGCAACAACTCAATTGGTAGTGGTATATATGTCACTATCCTGTTGCCTGTCATGTTTGTATTGTTCGAGAACCAAGTTCCATGGCCCCCTATTTTTATTATACTGCATATCAGGAGAAGTGGAGGAATCATAACTAGATGGTGTTACTGTTACTTTCGGACTGTATTATCTTTGCATTTCCATATAGTTTCGATTTTTGCAATTCTAACAATTTCTTTCTTCTGTGTTGGGTAGTGTATCCAAATAAAATATAGCAAGCTAAATTATTTGTAAATCTGACTGACTCAGTAAACTTTGCACTGTTTGTTCTGTTAGCCTACAGTTGCTGCAATTGAAGCTGGTAAAGACATAGCGTTGGCGAACAAAGAGACGCTTATTGCAGGTGGCCCTTTCGTGCTTCCCCTTGCACACAAACACAAAGTGAAAATTCTTCCTGCTGATTCTGAGCACTCTGCAATATTCCAGGTATCTCACAAAATGATTATTTGTTGCTACAACTATATTTTTCATTACTTCTCGAACACATATATTTTTCATTACTATGCATGCTTGGTTTAATATCGGGAAAAATAGGTACTGGCTAAGGATGTTTAAACACACTGCAATGCGATGGTGGTGTTGCCTCTGAAACTTGAAATGATGTGGAAGTACATTTTATGTTTTGCTTATTAGAATCTGCTTCTCTTTTGCCAGTGTATACAAGGTTTATCTGAAGGAGCACTTCGTCGTGTTATTCTAACTGCATCAGGTGGTGCTTTCAGGCAAGTCCATTCCCATATGTGTTTATGTACTTCTGGAAACATACGGATCCATCTCATATCGATTGATCATGACAGGGACTGGCCAGTTGACAAATTGAAAGATGTTAAAGTCGCTGATGCTTTAAAGCATCCAAACTGGAATATGGGGAAGAAGATCACAGTAGATTCTGCTACTTTATTTAACAAGGTGTCTTAGAGCTCCATCATATTTAATTTACCCAACCTGTATTTTCTTCTATTAAACACTAAAGTGACAACTTGATCCTTATAGGGCCTAGAAGTTATCGAAGCACATTATTTATTTGGCGCTGAATATGATGACATTGAGATTGTGATTCACCCACAGTCTATCATACACTCTATGGTTGAAACCCAGGTGAGCTCCGTTATTTGCTTTACCAGAAAGCAAATTTTTAGGTATTCTGCTCAGATAACATGTTCATGCTTATTCCTTCTGTGGTTTTTTATTTCCACCTGCCATTCCCTAGTATAGTGCATTCCAGCATCTGAGCATAACCTCAAGTTTATGATTGTTTCAATTCATTATGGTACATAAAGATTTGTTTCTGTACTGGGTTTACAAATGATTTAAAATTGTTTGAAGCACTCATGAAGTTCTATTTTTGCAGGATTCATCCGTCCTAGCTCAACTGGGATGGCCAGATATGCGGATACCAATCTTGTACACCTTATCTTGGCCAGATAGAATCTATTGCTCTGAGGTCACCTGGCCCCGTCTGGATCTTTGCAAGTATGATATCTTCACAATTCCTATGCTCTTTTGCAGTACAGCTGATACTTTTATTTGGAAATGACCTCCAAGAAATCGGGACTTATTTTTCTTGATTGTATAAGATTGTTCTCATAAGCCACCCATATATGATGGGTAAACTTGATAGATGTGTATGGGTCAGGGCCTCAGTAGTAATAACCAAGTAGTAACCATGGTTAGGTTGCAAACAAGAATATGCTTCTTTAAGGATGTTGAAACAACAAAAGGTGAAGAAATTAAAGGAACTGCAAACAGTCACTTGAATTGTAAGCATGCCATATACGCAATTTTTTAGCACTCAGATTTGATTTCCAACTGGCTAATGCAGATTGGGTTCACTGACGTTCAAAGCTCCTGACAATGTAAAATACCCTTCGATGGACCTTGCCTATGCTGCTGGGCGGGCTGGGGGTACCATGACAGGTGTCCTGAGTGCTGCTAATGAGAAGGCTGTGGAGTTGTTCATTGATGAAAAGTATGATTCTTTCTGCATATTGTCAACTTTTGTCTGCTTTCTTCAAGATAAAGCATTGCATGTTTATTGCCATCTTTTGATTTGGTTTGCAAATATTCTGCAATTTATTTATAAGGCGAGATATGTTATGTTGATTGCTGCAATGAAAAAAAAAACCTTTGGGCCAACCAAAGTCCATGGACATCTGCTGCACTTTATTTTTTATTTTTAAAAAATTGAGTTGGAAGGAGAAGCATGTCCTTAAAGCTATTATTCTCAAGCACCTTTTGAGCCTACATTATGGATTTCGAATAACTTTACAGAATCTTGATCTAAACTATTGTTAGGCTGCCTGCTGTTGCTATTGCCAACCTATAGCCATTTATGATGGATTAGTATTGAGATAAAATGCCTCTGCGTTAAAAAATGATAAGATATTGATCTACACGCACTGTCCATTAAGTAGAGTGGCCGTGCTCCATAATTTAATAAAAGGAGAACTTGATCAAGATTTTTAAAGTGCATGATTTTACTTTTTCCAAATGAATTCAACTAGGAGAAATTCTGCTACTGCATTCAGCACTTCAAGAACACATGTTTGCTACTTCGGTTTGCATATGCATGCAAAGAATTTATTTCCCCCGTTTCACTTGATTTGCAGGATTAGCTACCTGGACATCTTCAAGGTGGTGGAGCGTACATGCGACGCCCATCGGAACGAGCTGGTAACGCGCCCGTCGCTTGAGGACATCATCCATTATGATCTGTGGGCGAGGAGATACGCAGCGAGCCTACAACCATCAGCTGGCCTGAGCCCTGTCCCTGCATAAGTAGATATACATATGCATGCCTATAGAGGTTGCTGTGATCATGGTGTACAGTGGGAGCTCTAAGATGAAGTGTGGGCTGGTAGGCGATGTGCCCACTGCTCCCTGGTTTCCATGGTCGATTGGTTATTCTGGAGTTTGTGAATGTAAATCATGCCTTCACATGAATAAATTGCATGTGTTCCATATAAATTTTGATGGCTTTAGTGTGGAAAGTTTGGGCGGAATCAGATGCATCCCTTTCGGTGTGGTATGTCGGCTGGTGACGTGCACACAATAGCCCCGACGCTCTACACCTTTCCATCGTATACTCCTTTTTCTTTTTTTTTACAAACATATTAGGAATTTAGGATCAAAGTAAAAAAACGTATTAGGAATTTAGGATCAAAGTCTTTGAAAGCTTACTTTGATGATCAAAGGAGGAAGATTTGTGAAACGTCTATTGATATCGATATTTGTCTTACTCTGTTGGTCAAGTCAAACTTCTCTAATTTTAACTAGCTTTATATAAAACAAATCAATATTTACTGCATCAAATTAGTTTCATGAAAGGTGTTATTATAATTTTCTATAAACTTAGCTAACGTTAGACAAGTTTAATATATGATAAAACTAAAGTAACTTTGACAATCGTATTTATTAAAATATTTATGCAAAACAAATCTCTAGATATAAGCTTCATTTGCAAAAAAAAAACAGTATATTTTGACGAATTGATTGGTAAAATTCAAAAGCTGAGTTTTTCAAATTCTAATACGCCTTATAAGAACCAACTACAATGAGGGTTGACTCAACTCTGCCTCTCCTACCAGACGGCAACGGTGTTCATATCTCGTAGAAGTTTATGCTGCATTTAGTAACTCAACCATTCCACGAGAATCTGTACCTTCCCTAAAACTAGCATAAAATTGTTCAGCCCAAAGATAGCTGACCCACTTCATCCCAAGCGAGATAAGGAAAACACGGATTTTAAGGACGAGGTAGAAGCAATTAAAAGCAATCGACTTTTAAAATGGTACCACAGCACAATTCAAGATCACTTATGCAGATTCACATAACATTGATAAAAAGGACCTACTATATGATGTCCTCTCTATGAATCATCCAAATACAATCCCAGAATGGACGTACTACCAGCGATAATTGAGGGGGCGGTAGATGCAAGCATTGAAAGCAGCAAAAGATGGAGCTGTTTGGCAGACAAAAACACTTGAGTTGCAGCAGCAGTAGCCAGAAACAAGCTCCAACAGCACACAAGGGTAGCCCAGGCCTTAGTGGCCATATTTCTGGAACTCCCACTCACTGTTATCTGGAAGATAGAGTACGGTTTGTCAGTTCACTTGCTCAAAAGAATGAACTATAAGATCAAAACATACACAGGAGCTGCAGCTACCTAATGGGCACACTTGGCGAGTCTTAAGCCACCTGCTGATGCAGTGGAAGTGAAAAGCATGATTACAGACACCTGTAGCATGCAACAAAAACACACCTTGTTAGGCCCAGTGAAGCTTGAAGAATCAACTAAGCAAAATATTATCATCATGTAATGCTCGAAACTAACAAGGAAGAACCATGTGGAATGTTCCAATAATTCATTTGTACAGGTAAATGTACTTGCTTTTATACAAACTGCTTGATCTTTCCATTTTTATTTTTTGAGCCAGCAGCAATTTTTTTCCATTTTAAACTGTAAACATGGTTGAGCTAAGTTCAACATCAACTCTATAATATGGTGAAAAATTGAATAAACATGAGCTCAAGCAGAACATTCAAAGAACACATGAGCAGAGGTTGCAAAAGCACAACCATGCTGCTGCAGTGCTGCAGATGTTTTGTGGGCTTGCAACATGCAATACATAGGGATTGACAGACTGAGTGCGCATGTTTAATTTGACTGGCTAGGATGTGTGTTGAAAGGAAGTGCTGATATAGGTTCCTCCTTTATGTGGCTATCATGCAGTAATTTACTGATAAAAGCCTGACACTGATCTATAATTAAATTTGAGAGTTCACTGCTAAATCGAAATTTCAACAGATATGCATAATACTTTACCACTATCATTGAATATCTACCCAATTACCCATGCTACCCAGCGTCCTGCATTTGCAGCATTTCAAGTAAGTTGAGCATGGTCTGCTAAGAAGTAATTTACAAATAAATATCCTGACCAGATTACACAACACACATCCATCACTTATCTAACAACAACAACATAGCCTTTCAGTCCCAAGCAAGTTGGGGTAGGCTAGAGTTGAAACCCAACAAGAGCCACAAATCAGGGTTCAGGCACATGAATAGCTGTTTTCACATCTATCACTTATCTAAGATCACAATTAAATGAGAGTTCACTGCTAAATAATTATTTTTTCAACAGATATGAAAAATACATAACCACTGTGTCTGATATCTACCAATTTAAGAGGCATCCGTGATACCTACTATCCTACATTTACAGCATTTTAAGTAATCCGAGCTTTACATTTGTAAAGAAAACCAATTCATAAGTACACCAGTCATATCAAGAAGAGCCTCTTGAAGATGAAAGCCAGAGATATGCAATTTTGAAGTTTGTCAAGTTAGTAGCATCACTTCAGTGTGACTGTATGAAACTAATAATTCATTGAATTGAACAGTGAACCAGAAATAAAGTAACCAAGTTCACATAGTAGACTCAACAGAAACAGCATTGAACATCTGCAGTTAAACAGAGTTGCAATCATGTGTCCGCTGAGGCTATTCGCCAGCTAGAGAAATACATTAATCATTGTTGTCAGTTAAAGATTGGCATACGAAAACTTAGATCCCCGAAACTAAATGCCACAATGAGACATGCAAGTAGTAGCGTGTGTAACCTTAATTCATAGCTAATTCTTGCATATGAAGAGGCATACGAATAAGATCAAACAAGTAGCAAAAAACATAAGCAAAATTGAAAAAAGGGGGACAGAGGAAATTGGATTCGTACCCCAAGCGACGGTGCACTCCTCGCTCGTGGCGCTGGCCTGGTTCGCCTGGCACTCGATGCCTGCACCCAACGAACGAACAACCTCAAATCCTAACCACAGACCCCAAACCCTAATTAACACCGTACCGAAGGACCCCAGAACTTACATAGATCCATGATGTGGTTGCGGCAGATGGCGCAGTTGTCGACGACGATATCTGCAGGGGAGCAAAGGGGCAAAACAGCAGGTCAGATTGGATCCAAATTCCAATCTACAGGAGGGAAATCAAGGGTGGAAGAACGAGAGCGATTGCGTACCCCATGCCCACAGCGCAACGGCGTTCCACTTCTTGATCTCGAAGCGCTTGTTGGGCTTGCGGGAGGACGAGGAGGACGGGCCGGCCGCGGAGGAGCCCTCGCCGGCGGGGGCGGGCGGCGGCGGCGCGTTGATGTCGGTCTCCATGGCGGACATCGCGCTAGGTCTCGAGAGCCTTCGATTCGATTGGGGGCAAAGGAAGGAGCTGGACCAGGACCAGGACCAAGACGAGGTTCGGTTTGTGCGATTTCTCCCGAAGCCAGGGGTTTTATTGAAAAAGTGAAGGCCCTGCCGTCTCACACGATGACTCTTCAATGTCGTCATCTCGTGTTTTATTTTTCTTTTGAAATAATCCGCCATCTCGTATTTCGCATCGCAACAGCCGCAGGATCAGTCTGCCAAAGTTCAGGCCTCAGGTGCTCCCTTCGATCATAAATTCACTAAATGCAGAATTTTAACTAATACTTTTTACGAGAGTATATGGAATAAATAAGAAGGATTGCTCCTATGTCACTGAATTACTCCCTCCGTTCCCAAATTGTAGGTCGTTTTATATTTTCTAGATACATAATTTTTCTATGCATCTAGATACAATGTATGTCTAGAATCTAGAAAAACTAAATGGGGTATTTTTTTTATGGAATCTAGAGATGCCTATTTTATATTTGATGTTTACCAAGCTGATACTATTTGTGTTGTGCCTAATCCTTACTGAGCTTAGACGTCGATTTCACGGAACTATTGGAAGTTTTGAACACGTGTTGTGTAATAATAAAAAAAAGCGTCTTCAGCAGTTATAAAAGAGTTAAATACATCAGCGATCCTTGAACTTGAGGTGCACTTAGGTCCATGAACTCGCAAAATCGAAATCTGACATCCTGAACTTGTTAAGTTATACCACTTAGATCCATACCCCTTCGAAATCTAATGTGGCATGCCAACGTGGCGCCACATGGACAAACATAATTCATTATTGGCCCACCATTGATTACAGGATTTCAATCATTTTCCCCGTTACTTAGAAAAAGTGAGCCACCGGTTCAGGTACAAGATATATGCAAAAAAGCCTTGAGTTTTTATCTTCTTCTATATATGCATTCTCCTCGTCTCTTTCTGTCGGGGATACATCCCCAGTACCCGCAAGGAAGGAAGAAGTCAGACTCCTACTAGGATTTTCCTGTAATCCGACTAGGACTAGTCCCGTGTACTCCTACTAGGACTCCTTCTTGTAATCCGACTAGTACTCTGCCCCCTGGAGTATATAAGGAGGGCAGGGGTACCTAGCTCAGCAGGTCATACCTCAACACCCAAGCCCAGGACAGACGAGGACAACTCCAGTTCATCAAATACAAACCAACACACAGGACGTAGGGTATTACGCGATCTAGCGGCCCGAACCTGTCTAAATCGTGTTCCTTGCGTCACCATTGATTCCTTGATTCTCGACGACCCTTACCGCATAAAAGACCACCTAGGGTACCCCCTAGGCGGGTTGCTGGTCTAAAACACCGACAGCTGGCGCGCCAGGTAGGGGAACTCATCGAGTTTCTCAGCGCGAACTCAATGGCACGGTCGTCATCAAGCCCATCTTCGCTATCGAAGCGGGCGCAACCTTCGTTTTTGGATCCTAGCTCTGCATCACGGCGCCGGATCGTTCTAGCTCCAAATCGTCAACTCCGACGGCGACCTCGGGTTCCACCATGATTCGAACTCGAACTCCGACGGCGACTCCGGGTCTGACTACAACTTGGAGTTCGACGGCGACTCTGGGTCCAACTACGACTCGAAGCACGCCGACTACTCCAGCCAAGCATGGTCTACACTCAAAACGCATCCTTATCTCGGGGTCTTGGATAAGTCCGACCCTCCAAGCCGGGGGTCGGGCGATTCGAAGCCTTGCGGCAAGGGGTCGGGCGCATCCGACCCTGGGACCAAGGGTCGGGCGAGGCGGAGTTCCACCCTCAAAGGGTCGGGCGCATCCGACCCCGGGACCAAGGGTCGGGCGAGACGGTGTTCCATCCTCAAAGGGTCGGGCATGTCCGACCCTGGGACGTTGGGTCGGGCGAGACGGAACGAACTACTCCTTGCCCACATCAAGACAACCATGATCAGCTTGTCGACCACTCCGTCAGTCACGGGTAGCTCGTCGACGACTTCAACTCGTCTCGACTAAAAATTAGTCGGGGTAAACTTTGCATCACTGACAACTAGTTAGAATCGCCTCCGACTAGTCGACTTCGTCAACAACCGTTACGGCTTCATCAACGACTGTCACGGCTTCATCAACAATCATTCACGAATCAAGCTAAGTCACTTTTCTAAATTATTTTCCAGCTTATTTTCCGTTTGCGTGCAACATGCGCGCTACCCGCCGGAAACTCTTGCGCACAACGCGCGCTCTATTTGCCGAAGGGCAGCAAACTCTTTCGCGCTACCGCGCTCTCTTTTTATCGCAACAGCAAATATTCCCTTTTGTCTTCTCTTAAGGTCACTACTCTTCTCGAGCAGAACACGCCTTAACTCGTGAAAGCCTCAGGTGCATCTGTCACGCCTAAGCCCATACGCGTATACGAGACAACGATCTCACACACGCAGCGGCAACGGCTACCCAGAGATTGAGAGCCTAAGCATAACAGGCTAACTACTCGGAAAGAGTATGACTGAAACAAGAGCTTGACGCGCAATCGTGCAGTCTCTTTCTCGTCGCAGCAGCGACTCCTCTCACTTTTGTCTTCTCTTAAGGTCACTACTCTTCTCGAGCAGAACACGCCTTAACTCGTGAAAGCCTTAGGCACATCTATCATGCCTAAGCCCATACGCGTATATGAGACAACGATCTCACACACGCAGTGGCAATGGCTACCCAGAGACTGAGGGCCTAATCGTAACAGGCTAACTACTCGGGAAGAATATGACCGAAATAAGAGCATGACACAACTTTCATACTGATCACTGAAATTTTCAGTTTCAAAATCCTACAAATATGCTACATAATGTACGCATTTTTTCTTTCAGGTCAAGCTTTGGCGACGACGCTGGTCGCGACGCCTACTAAGCATGCCTCCAACGGCACAGGCTAGTTCCCGAACTCGGGGGCTAAGCACCAATCAGTACTCCTAATATCTCCAGTGGCTCAGCTAGCTCCCAGGCTCGGGGGCTAGACGCCGCAAAACCACTCGACGTGGCTCCAACGACTTACCTGGCGCATAAGCACGGGGGCTGGACACCGCAAGACTACTCGAATGATGACCTGAGTGAAGATTCAAGACCCTCGGGTTGATTATTCAATCAATCCAAGGCTCGGGGGCTGATAAGCTACACCCAACAATCGATTTTTTCAAGTCAAAAGAGGAAGATTCAAGATTTTGGCCCTCAGCCTGATTCTACGATTCAACCTAAGGCTCGGGGGCTACTCCATATGGAGTGCGACTTTCGCCGCCCTCCATACACGAAGACTATAATATCATGTTGATCAAGACTTTGAGCACACCATAGCCTCATGGCAGCTTTGAGAAGCATTGAAAGATTCAGCCTGACAAAGTACTCGAAGAGCACCAAGACTACTCGGCGAATATCTCAAGACTACTCGAAGACTGCTGCATTCGACTATGAAGCGCTCGGGAGCTTGTCGGGGATACATCGCCAGTACCCGCAAGGAAGGAAGAAGTCAGACTCCTACTAGGATTCCCCTGTAATCCGACTAGGACTAGTCCCGTGTACTCCTACTAGGACTCCTCCTTGTAATCCGACTAGTACTCTGCCCCATGGAGTATATAAAGGAGGGCAGGGGTACCTAGCTCGGCAGGTCATACCTCAACACCCAAGCCCAGGACAGACGAGGACAACTCCAGTTCATCAAATACAAACCAACATACAGGACGTAGGGTATTACGCGATCTAGCGGCCCGAACCTGTCTAAATCGTGTTCCTTGCGTCACCATTGATTCCTTGATTCTCGACGACCCTTACCGCATAAAAGACCACCTAGGGTACCCCCTAGGCGGGTTGCCGGTCTAAAACACCAACACTGTCTCCTCTCTCTTCGCATAACGCCGAGCAGGCCATGCGCGGGTGGCGAGCGCGGTGCGGTCGGGTGAGTGGCGCGCCAGCCAGGTGTGGTGGTGGCAGTGCCCAGGGTAGCGGTGGCGGCTCCAGGAGAGGTGGTGGTGACCTTGGCTACTAGGACGGACGGCCCCCACCAACGCAACCCACTGGTGCTAGGGGCAGTGGTGACGGCGCCCGACCCCTGCGCCCGGCACGGCTCGTCGACGGCGGAGGAGGAAGCAGCGGCGCCCCGCGTGGAGGGGCCCCCAACCGCCAGGATGAGTGGCCCCCGCGCGATGGAGCCTGCCCCCTACGCTCGGCGTGGTCCTCCGATGGTGGTGGTGGAGGAGGTGGCGTCGGGTGTGGAGGGGTCCCTAGCCGCTAGGATGGGCGGCCCTCGCGTGGTGGAGTCCGACCCTTGTGCCCGGCGTGGCCCGCTGAAGGCGGCAGAGGAGGCGGCGGCACCGGCGGTCGAACCTAGATCTAGGATTCGGCCGACCATGGAGAAGAGGGGTGGAGAAGGGAGGAGAGGGAGGGAGATGGGGTGGAGGGGGACGCCGGCTCCGGGATGGCCACCGGCGTGGCCGGGGGAGGGTGGGAGAGGGAGGTGGCGGCACGAGGGGTCAGGAGAGAGGGGGTGTTGGCGACTAGGGGAGGAGGAGGGGAGGGCGGGAGGCGGCGGCAGATTGGTGGCCGCGGGTGGCGGAGTGGCAGCCGACTGTGGACGTCGGGGCCGGAGTGGCTGCCGATGGTAGGAGCGAGGGAGCAGGGTGTGGGGCCGGCGGATAGAGAGAGAGGAGAAAGAGACGAGGAGGATGCAGATCTAGAAGAAGATAAAACTCAAGGGCTTTTTTTGCATATGTTTGCCCATGTGGTGCTACGTTGGCATACCACATCGGATTTCGAAGGGTATGAACCTAAGTGACACAACAAGTTCAGAGGCCAGATTTCGATTTTACAAGTTCGTGGACCTAAGTGACATCTCAGGACAAGTCTAAGGACCGCTGGTGTATTTAACTCAAAGAAAAATTAGACCGATAGAACTTGAGCTTGACAAAATCATTATAGACGTCTCACATTCAATAAGCACGTTGTCTACTGCTAAAAAAAATGTCATTCCATCCCAAAATAAATCTAAAAAGGTATGGGCTCAGACGCTCAGTTCGCCACATGTAAATTTATACTTTAAAGAGAAATAGATCTACAATCACACAAAAAGGATAGTATATAGGTTGTTTGTGCAAGTCCGCATGATAATGAAAATAAAAAAAAAGTCGTGATGACTTGCTTATGTAACCTTTTGTCTAAAGTAGAATAGCTCTGATGTCGAATTCTAAAGCCGATCCACTCAACTAACGCTAGCAAGCTAATTTAACTCTAACTGATTCAAATAGACCAGCTAATGCCCATCCATCTAGTCACATAGTAACTACCAGCTAATCTAGTCACAAAAGACCGAAATTGCCAATGTCTTATTAGACCATTATCAATGCAAGTCTCATATGAATTTCATTCTCATGCCACGTAGATAAAAATGATAACATGACATTAAATTTATAAGGAAGTGCTTTGAAATCAGAATGAATTGTGTTTCATCTCCACACATTCATTGGTCACTTAGCTCACTCCAACTAGCTATTAGCTAGTGCCGGTGGATCCCCATAACTAATGGTTAGCCAGCTATTCATTAATAACTTAGCTAATCCAAATAATAAGCCCCAAGTCTTACGCCCTCCGTTCGAGGTTGTTTACATTTTGAAATGGATGGACCTACATTTTGAAATGGAGGGGTAAGGTTTTATCATTGGCACCGTCTGCTACAGTTCATGACATCGGTTTGCAACTCACTAGCTGAGCTCTAGCCAACTGAGCGAGCTTGTGTGCTTTCCGCACAAGGGAGCAGTGCATATTCAAGAATAATGTTTCAAATAATTATTATAGGACATAACTATCTGTCCAAGAATGCAGATCATGGGTTCGTTCTTACTCTGCGTAATTCGGGCACAGGCTAGCTCGCTATAATGCCATAATTGTACTTACCTACTGCAGTACTGCTTCATCAACCATCAATGATCAAACGATCCCTTTTCTATGTCTATATCATGATAGTACAACAGTTACATACAGCCTCAAGTGCTTGTATACAAAGTAAACAGAAAACAAAAAGGTAACGGCATCCAACCATCCAAGCAGCAATGCCGATAGAAGCATACGCTGCAAGATGGCATCTACAAGTGATGCAGCGTCTATCCGTATGGCTTTCAAACTAATTAAATTCGAAAAAAGAAAAAGCCAGACCGTGGCCTCCTAGGCTTGTCGAACTGATTTACAAACACCCACGTTTGGATAACTGCCAGATGCCAGTGTCTCTTGACCGCAGACCTTCAAAATTCTAACAGCTATCGGCAGTGGTATGTATAACTGTACAACCCCTTGACCTTCATCCAGATGCCATGCTTCCCTTGTGCTCAGGTACTGAAGGCAGCAAATCATGCCCCGTAGGAAGTTGACGGAGGGTCTAATGGGGTAAGTGGAGAAACACCCCATACGAGTAAAGCTTCACAAGTAACAAAATTGCTCTTGCCTTTGATCAAAATTTACATCCATTTCCATGGAGCTTACAACCAAGGTCCCCAACCAGGAAACATTTGGCACAATCGATCAACATCTACCGCATCCTGTATGAGTTGTTGGACCTAAAAGGCAAACACAGAGATCAATGTGATTTTGCATTGGCAAAAGTGTAAATATCTTAACGCTTTGGTATCAACGAGATGGTTACCTGGCCCTGCACACTTCTCATCTCACCGTCTTCGTACCCATCCAACTTCTGTTTAACACGGAGTATAGCACGAGCTGCATCCTTGTTGCCCTCATAAGCTTCTTGAGAGTCATCCAAACACGAGTCAGTATCTTCTATTTCCTGCAAAACGTATATACCAGTTCAATGGGTTGCCTGCAGGAAGATTCTCCGACAGAATATCTGTGTTCAACAGCATGGTCAAAAACCAGTGTACACAAATACCAGTTGCACAAAAAAGCTTGGGACAAAAAAGCGCTGTTGCTGTTGTTTTATTAGGTTTCAGATCTTTGAATTTGCTTGGCTTCTGAGAGTTCATTTGATTACAACAAAGTTACACGTCCCTAATACTGGCTGCTCTTTATTGTACTGGTTACCTATCTCAAGTCCTAACAAGCATACCGGTAACTCCCAGTTGTATGAACATGAGTGTTATGAAATCAAGTAAAGCAAATTTTCTTACCTTTTGACGCTGTAAAGCTTTCAGTGGTGAGAGTGCCCATTTATATAGAGGATCATGAACGAAAACCTGATACATTTGATCCAGTCTCAGGAGGAGCTAAAGTATTGAACTCACTTAATTACTTAAAACATTTGATAACATACATACTTCGATGATCGTGAGCAATGCTTCTTTATTTGCCCTCATGACAGACAGAGTTTTCTCACAACATCTTCTAAACACACCTTCAACACCAGTAACACCCATGCCATCTATAATGTCCCTTGTCAGCCGAAATGGAACCTACAACCAGGGAGAAAAAAAGAACATGGTTCACAAAGGAAGAACTAGCAATTATTACTTGCAGAAGCTCAGAACATACAATGTGATGGTTCTGGTTCATCACATACCCGTTCAGGTGTCTTAAGCATGAGACCTTGTTCAAATGCAACACCAAGATCAATGTGTACAACCTCAGCTGTGTCTTGGTCAATTAGAATATTCATGGAATGGCGATCCCCAAGTCCCACGATGTATCCTACCTGAACGCATTAAAATAATAGGCATCATGCAGTATTCTTAGTAGTTGTCCAGGACAATGATGTGAGTTGCATTTTGACAACTAAAAGAAATTACCATTGAGCTTGCTGCCACACTTCTTGTGTAAGCAAGTCTACTTTGGAACCAATCAGCAGGCAGCAAGAATTTCTCGAGAAAGAAGTGGTGCATTACAGGCCTGGTTATTGTAGGAAAAGGGGGGGAAGAAGTGTAAGAGGCACACATGATATGCTTTTTATGTCCACATCTTGCATTTGTGTACATATCAGATTATTGGCAAATGGAAATAGAGATAAAGAAAAGACCTAAAGTTATTGCATATTTTAAGAAATGCCCTCCTTTTGTCCTTTTCCTACAAAATAAATTCCTTCAAATTGGGCATACATTCATCATGATCTAGTAGCAAAAATTGATTTCGAAAAACTAGACAACATGTGAACATACACTCATTAAATACTCTCTGCATTGAAGATACGTCCAGTCCCCAGTTCCATATCGTCCATGTGCTCCACTGATTCTAGTACTGTATAAACCCAAGAAAAAGGCAAATAAATACAAAGCATTCAGGATACAGTTTAAATATTAGAACTGAGATCATGTATACAGAGACCTCCCCAATAGATATTCGCCGAGTGGAACAGTGCCATTTACCCATTCAACAACACCAGCACTTGGGGTAAAAGGAACAACCTAAGATACAGGAGCAAGTAGTTAGAGATTTGTCATATTTCCAAAAGTAAGCATGGGTATGATTAATCAGGCTTTACCAACATTACAAGTACCAGACACATTACACAGAATGGTGCCATTATACACTTATAATGTGATTACCCTAAACATGCTACAGAACCGTAGCTAGTGAGTGCCTAGCAATGTACTAAATGTATACTAGGAACTTAGAAAATAAATGGAAACAAAGGTATATCAGAACTCAGGAGTTAAAATTGCGGAAGAAATAGAAAGAATACAATGTTATGGAGTTTTAACTCTTAATAATTAATAACTCCTCCCCAAATAACGATTTTAGAATAACCCTCATCGAATCTTTGTGTGGCAATATTGCAATGCCAAGGGTATTCGGTGCAGTCAGCTGTTTGGCCATGTTAAGGGCCTTGGCGTGATCGCCCATTTGCCCATGCTAAGGCCCATGGTGTGGTCCCATCCTTGCCACTCCAGCCATGTGCCTTGGACCCTTGGTGTGGCAGACAATTTTGCTACGACAACTTGACAAGGCCCATAGTTTGACAAAAGGGGTTATTTAAAAAAAATTGGGGGCGGGGTTACCAATAAAACATTAGATTTAAAAGGATTGAAAATAAAAAATATTTTTGCTAATAATGGTTGTTGATGGCTCACAGTTTGAGGAGCAAATAAATTAGTCAAATGTTAAGGACTATCCATAAAAGGCTAAAGCAAGTACAAAACATCAGGTCTCCTGAAAAATGAAAAATTCAAACTATGATTCACAGCAGAGAATATCTTGAAATAGTAAGCATCTAGAATTCCAACTTTACTTCCACATCAGTAAATTAATTAAATGCCACCATACATTAAATAACACCATTCATTAAATTTTTGAATGAAACTCTTTTGATATTTTGCCCTGCAATTAAGGGGCATCTGTTTAAGTTTTGTGCTTTATATAGTGTGAATAAATGTTCCAAGTTCACAATAATGAAGTTTACAGATGTACTATAAAAGATAGGGATGTGCAGATTTCTATCTTTTCAAACATAAGAATTTTACATCTGCAACCTTATTTCAATTCAACCACAAATAAGTTAAAAGCATATAGGTATTATTATGTACCAAGCAAGCTTTCTACCTGCCATGTTAAGACATCCTTAGGATCCTATATCTAATCTTATTTGGGTCAGAGGTCTTTGTCATCATATGCATCCTCTTGTATTATAACTTAATGCTTAATTTTCTTGTCACTTCAGTAGGTCTCTCCCCTACTTATATTTCATAAAAAAGAACAAGGCATGCACTAGTGATGAGTCCTTCACAAGTGCTCCTAGATTAAAATTCTGACAAGTGCTTCAATGGATAACTTAACTAAGCAATGATGAAATTTATGACAGACAAATATTCAAGGGCCAGAATTACAAAACAGAGAAGACTTTATTAAATTTATGGCATTCGCTGCTACCTTGTATGTACGGATTCTCAATCTCCTTTGAGAAGTATCTCTGTGATTTTGCAAGAAAGTATTTACCAAACTGAAAAATTGCTCCATCACCTGCAATTTCACATTTGGTGTTACTCATTCATCCCAAAATATATGCTGCACAAAATAGATTCTCATTTACCAACTCTGAGATTCTCTCCTGCCAATTCAACTCACGACATTTAAGGGGAACATTATCAGATTACATGACATGGCAGAGAAGGCTAAGTGAACTTGATGTGACTAGATCATTGATTTGGCTGAGAATCTAATAAAGCACTATTACTTAAATATGCCAATATAATCTAGTCAACAGAACCATAATCTATACTCATTGTCTAACAGTAACGAGATGTACAGTATAATATAAATACTGCAGTCTAGAATCTCAAATCTTATTTGGGAACTATCATTCAATATGGTCAGTAGTTTAGTATGCCAAACAAATTATCTAGTGGTTGCTACCAGCAGTTGTGTGTATACTGGTTGCACCTATGCCAGCGTATATTGGTGTTACTAATGAAGACAGCAATATCTGTGGCACTGATGGCACACAAATATAAATAATGATAAATATGGAATCTTTCTGTAAACCACTTGCAGTTAGAAGGTTGAACAGAACCTACATAATTCAATGTTTGGAAAAAGGATAAAAAGTGCTAGAACATTCTTCGTAGTTGGTAGCCCAGGCTGTCAAAATCTTTATGCCAAACACAACTCTTAGAAATCTCATTATTAAAACTGAAAGAGAAGAACATACAGCATCCTGTCGCAGGTCATCATTTCCAGATTTTGCAAGTTGGCGGTATTTGTTACCATCTGAGCCAAAACATTCTATAACTTTGGGAGCATTAATTCCATTCATTATCCTGCCATAAGAACGCCAACAGTCAACAAATATCAGACAGAATCTCCAGGAGCAACAAGCAAGTAATGTGTAAAACGCAAAACCCAACTTACATAATAGAGTCAGCCAACCCACTAAAATGTGGAAAGGAACCTACTTCATACTGACAACTAGGGTCAACTGGAACTGTAGCAGTCACAACGGGAACCTGGTGAAGCCAACAAGAAATCAAAAGAAAAATTCAAACTATAATAATTTGAAATGGGTTATGAGTCCTACAAATAAAGAACAAAATGTTTCGTCTTATTTGAGACTACCCTGACTTCCTAAAGCCTTGTTCGGTTTGAAGGGGATTGGAGAGGATTGGAGAGGGGTTGGGAGGGATTAAATCCCTAACAAGTCAAAATCCCCCTAAGGCCTTGTTCGGTTATGCTGTTCCCGGCGGGGAATGCAGCCTGATTCACGGGGGTGACCCCGGCCTGGTTAGGATCCTGGCCCACCGAGAAATTACTGTTCGTTTAACCCCGGCGCATGTTGAATCCCGGCCCAACACCGGTTGTTCCTCCCACCCCAGCCCGGGAACGGAACATCTTCTCAGGGGCGTGGAACGAAACCTCTTCGTCTGCGGCTCTGCGCGAGGGCGGAGGCGACGGGAGGTAGTGCGGCTCTGCGCACGCGAGGGGGGCGGCGCCGTGACATCTCCAGCTGTCCGGCTGCAGTGGCGGCAGAGCGGGTGCAGCAGCAGGAGGACGCCGACCCCTCCCGACAGCAGTGGTGGATACCCGCAAGGGCAGGTTGGCGGCACGGCAGGTCGGCACGCCGACGCCGATGCGGTCTTCTCCCCTTAAGCGCCCATCCCCTTCTGTGGTTGTCTTCTTGCCGGTGAGTCACCCATCCTCGCCTTTGTCCTCTTCTCTCCCCTACGTGCTAGGGTTCTGATTCACATGCCCTGATCTAGATGTAGGAGTTCTTGATTCGTGTAGGAGTTCTTGATTCGTGTAGGAGTTCTTGATTCGCAAAATGGGGTTGTTGATTTGCCTGAAAATTGGTTCAACAGTTGTACTATTGAACCGTTGGTGGCAGTATTGCTACTGTAGTAGATGTGTTGCAATGATTACATGTATAGATGATTTGGTCATCGCGGGTGCCTCGTTAGTGTTAATACAAGCATTGTATGGTACTTTCAGAGCCTCAAAATTTTGTTTACTTGTCAATGACCGCCGTCAGAATTTCTGTGTGTTTGTTTAGCAAAAGTAGCTGAATGGCCTTCAGCCTCAAGGCTATCAGTGTGACCAATTTCGTGCTATCAACAAACTAATCGTGCTTGTACAAACAAATTTCTGTGTGTTTCTTTTACTTTCAGCATTATGGACATGTACCTCTACATTACAATGTGATTGTATAAAGTAACTTGTTAGTGCTTAGCTTTTTCCTAATTGACACATGCATTCCATGAGATCAGACTGAAGCAGAACCTTGCTTGAGTTAACTCAATTACTGTGAACTATGAAATTTAAAGTAAGATTCTTGATAAACACAAATCCTAACTGGAAGGCATATTTTTTGCGAACCCTTAACAATCTCACAGGTTCTGCTTCTGTGACTTCTGTCAGCTGTCATTGTTAAACACCTCATTGTATACATATGTACTAGTAATGTATGAAGTTCCAAACATTGGCTAATGTATGAAGTGATCATTTCCGATGAATTCTTTCCCAGTTGTTGTGTGTATATTAAACATAGCTTTGGGGTTTCCTGTCTGCAATCTGTTGCAGCAATGGTCCTTTAGTTGACCCCCTTGCATCGTTACTGTTATGCAACCGACCCATTTTTGTGTGCATAAAGATGAGGGAATTGTAACCAGTATGCAGAGGGGTGGTTTCCAAAAGAAATGAAATGAGGAAAGGTCCCCTTGTAGCCATCTTGTTTGTTTGCCCTGTCCATCCATAGATAATTGCTTCCATAGTAAATTGTGTTGATTCTTATATCTAATGTGTTTTCTTCCCAAATTTTTCCTTTTCAGGTGAGGATAAAGAACTGGCTACAAGGAATGAAACAACATTGGGACCTGTGATATGCCAAAGTGTCATTCTAATATGTTGACAGTGATTTCTTTCTTTTCTTTGTTAGTTATTTTTGGTCTATCATTTCCAGTTTACTATCGAAACATTAGTCACTTGTGCTTCAGATCTCACTTGGTCTTCTGCTTTACATCGTGATTTTTATCTCTTGTCTGTAGTTGTACGGGTACATGCATTGTATTTGCCATTGAGCAATGGACTGTTTGTTGCACTGGGTGTTGTCGTTGGTTTATACTACTGAGAAGGACAGAAAACCTGCATGGATTAGTTCCCAGTCAAACCAAACACTCAAAACCAAGAGGGGGATTAGGGGAAGCAATCGCCACAGGGTTTGAGTGTGATGGGAGGGATTCACTTAATCCCTCCCTGGATAGGTTCCACCTAGGGATTTAATCCATGGCTACCGAACAAGGCCTAAAGGGGATTAACCGAACAAGGCCTAAATGGCTATGGACGCAAAACAAGTTCACAAAAACATATTTCATAAAAGGTTATCTTACAAGTTCAAGCTGAGAAATGCTCCGGACCTCCCTGGGCAGCGGAATTCTTTTGTTAGTGTCCTGACAATAAGTTGGATGGAAAATAATGTCAACATGATGAATATGGATAAAGTTTCCAAGTTCCTGTTTGGAAAGTGTACTGACCTCCTTCTTGGTCTCCAGTTCAGCCAACTTAATGTAGATCTCAACCATTTGTTTCATCTATAAGATGTGGAAATGAACATCATAAAGAATATCTTGTAACAGCAAATACTTGCTCCACTTCAGCGGTAAGAACATGTAAAAGTTTCAATAGAATTGGAACCTGACAAATCAAAGCTCCATGACAGGAAGATAGCTCCTTTAACAGATTTTCAGCAGCAAGCTTCTTTTCCATATCTACAACAAAAGAACTTCTACTCCTTTGCTTGTCTTTAACACGATCACCATTTGCCAGAGCCAAAAGCTGAAAACCAATTAATCACAGAAGATATGCACAGCAAAACAGTTAGTTCTAAGTTCTGAAAATAGTCTGAAAAAGATCTGGTAATTGATATTAATTTAAGACATAATGCAGTTGCTTCACACTACACTAACTGCGGTAATCTGTTAGATCTAAGTTGAGATGCACACTCTGAATATTTCAGCCGGAGCACATGTATACTGTCCCTGGAAAATACTATGGATGGAACTCAAGTTTGATGGATGGGCCTTTTTTTCCTCAGTAGCCCTCATTGCATATGAAAACTGGTAACTGCATCGGCATACACATTTCATGAATCCGTATAACTTATTGTAATCGTATCATATGTTATTTCGCTTTTAAATTATGGATCCTCGTATCCTCATGATCTTATGGTGAGCGTTCACAGAATCACAGATGTTACACAAACAGAAACCAACTTGCACAATACTTCCTGGCAGCAGGAGTTGGGATACTAGCAACTCTTATCTTACATCAACAGAGCAACATACTCAATGCATCATCTTGAGATACAGTACTTTCGAGATAAACTATATCTGTTCTTAGCAGATAGCACTAGTCATTAACACTATTAGCAATATTATAATCAATATGAAACCAAGGGAGTAATATTTAGTGATCATTTTTTCCATATACATATAAGGTACCTGAAATATTGTATGATATGGGTGATCGAGAGCCATTTTCTTCAAAAGTGAAGCTAAGGCAATCTGCTACAGAAAACAATATTGTTACTTGAGAAATTATGTTAATCCACAGAAAATGAATTATAAACCATACATATACCTGGAAGTTTGATGAGCCCTGAGTATTAGAGCTTCCGAGTCTCGAAGCAATTTGGTAAACCAATGGTATGAATTTGTAGGATTGGACCTATACAACAAGAATGAAGTTTTCTTTTTTATGAAGCTGACATCAGTACAAATTCAATAAAGAAAAAGAACTTAAAAATTAACCTCTTTTGTTGTTTTCATCATTGCTTTCACAACTTGATCCCTTGAGAAAAGACTAAACCACAGTGAGACCAGCCGGAAAACCTGAAGAGAAAATGTTCCGGTGAAGCAAAATAAAATGAATTACCAGCAAAAGAATAGTTTGGTTGATGTGGCAAAAAAAATAATAGTAATGATTAGCAGATGTATGGATATCCGAATACAAATGACATACCACTTGTAGGTCATATTTGCCACCAACAACAAGGGAACGTTGGTACCCTTGAAGTGCTAGATTTAAGAAATTGTCCCGGTCATCCTAACCAGAGAATTCAAATTTAGCAAAAGATGAAAAGGCAAATTGGATAATGATGACACAAGATTAATATTAATCGGGAGATTCTGCACAGCATTTAAATGTACTTTTAAACAATAAGGTTTAAATTATGTAACTGGTTTCTTATTAGATATTAAGTGTTCAGATTACTTGACATCTAATCTAAATACAGAAGTGATCCAGAATTTGGTGCCCGAGTGGAAACTGCATGGCTGCACCTCATTCATGAAAACTGCATAATGCAATGATCCACAAAAATCCAATAATTTTTCATTCATGTAATATCTGTAATGCTATGCTAATGCTATTGAGAAAAGTTTCACTACTGCATCGTAGATGACTGGATAATTAATCAAATGTGGGCAGTGCATTGTATTTTCTGGTACATAGCCCAGAGTAATGGTGGAATTCGACATGTGTGTACAGCATGATATGTGATATATCTATGTTTTGGTATAAATTTTTAGAATAGTGATTTTACGCACTTCTCATAAATAAACCATAAATGGAAGCATTATTCCTGGTTAGCAGGATGAAATTTTTGCCATTTAACTTTGGATATGGCAACTGAGGGCCTGTTTAGGAGTTATAGTTTTTACAGTTTCTGGAAACTTCTTGAAACATCATGCACAAAATATCACATTATTTTGCAGTATTGCAAAACAACAATGTGTTTGGCAGTCAAAGTATTTTAATACATGCTTTCCATGTTAAAAAAGGCTCTGCTAGACCCATTAATATTCTGTGTTCATGTATACTAGCTATTTCAGTTAAGTGATGTTTCATAGAACAATTGGACTACAGTTATACTTCTATAATTGATGATCAAACATTCCAATATAATTGATGAGAAAATATCCTCAAGATCCTCTCTAAAGTTATCATTACCAAATACCAAACCTAAGCGCACACCTGAATCTTCTGTGCTTCTTCTCTGTCTAGTGCAAGTTGTTTCCGTAACTCTTGGATTTTTACTGAGTAATCAGTCTTTACACCCTGAAGAATCGAAAGATTAGCATGTAAGTTATCACGAACAAAAGCATTGGAATTTGAAGGACCTCAAAAGTAATGGCCATCTACTTGCCTTAGATGAACTTTTCAGTCTTTTAATCAGTGTCTCCAACTCCCTAGTCTGCAATGAATAGAACCTGTGTTAAAAGTAATACAGTTTGAAGCCAAATATTGACGGATTGTCATATTCAATAGGTTACCTTGTATTTCCTTAGTCGCAGAGCTGCTTGCCACTCATTAGATGAAAGTCTTTCCTCGTAGCTTTTGAATAAACTATATGTATAATGTGCCATATGGAAATGTGTTCGACACTGCCTGGACATGTACCTTTTGTCTGTGCTCTTCTTAAATTCAGTAAGATCCATGGAAGGTCTTAAATAATCCTCAATGATAGTTCCGGAGCTACAGAGTAATTATCAAGAGCATTCACACTATTACACATCAAAAAACTGGAAACAGTTCTAAGACAGAGACCAAATGTGAGCCACAAAGTGTCAATAGTTACTTGCTCGATCTTGTTTCAGCCAACCACTTGCCGACTAGTCGATAGACATCTGATACGTCTTTCTTGTCAGAATGCTTCTGTAGTATGTATTTACCAAGACTAATTGCCATATCATGCTGCCCTTGTGCTCTCAGCAGTTTAGCCTCTTCAAGCTGTAGAGCAAACAAATGTAGGGTTAACATAATACGAGCACCAATAGATCAAAGACAACAAATGCTCACAAGGAGGTGATTAATAAACAGCAAAATGTTTAAGCTCAAACAAAGATGTAGATTCAGTATATTTCAAAAATCAATAGGTGCATTATTATTAGTGCAAAATACAACATCTCAGAAGCTGCTTAGTCCATTTGCAAAACTTCATAATGACACAAAAAGGAAAAAGGATTGTACGATTCGAAGGAATTGCTAGAGCTGTCCAATGCATGGATTGCAGTACTATTGAAGCAATACAATTCTATGACTAATCTAGATTTGAAGTACATTTGGAAGGTAGGAATTGCACAAGATTTTCATAGGAGACAGCTGATTCAATAGAATTCGTATAAAAAAAATCCTTTGTAACATATGTGAACTTAAGAATTAAAAAGTTATGACAAAACCCAAGGAGAACAAAGGGTAAAACACCTGCAGAAAGGGCATCCTCCTAAGGTGCTGCTGAATTTAGAGTTAAAAAGCTATGACAAAAACCAGGGAAAACTAAGGGTAAAACACGTGCAGGAAGGGCATCCTTCTAAGGTAACAACCTGAGTCGTTCATTGTGTTATTGTTCATGTGAACCATACTGCCCCTTCCTCTTCCTTTAATTTCCCCTTCTAATCTATCCCCAAATCCCTCAAGCAACTCAAGGCTACAACAGAAACGAATAAGGAGAAAATAGAATTAAACTGCATGAATGCCATATATTTTGGTAAAAATTGAAGTTTCATTTCTAGCCTACCCCAACTTGCTTGGGAATAAAGTTTTTGTTGTATTGAAAGCAATATATTTTTGGTAAAATATCACAAATCCAGTACGCCACAGAAAAAGAAACCAGCCGGAGTATTATTTAGAACATTGCACTTGGACTCACAAACATCAATATAGAAGACTGTATAGTAGCATAAACAAAGCCTCAATTTGCAACAAAATTCCTAACAATGCTAGAAGGATAGAATTTGTACAATACTTCTTTTCTTTTCATGATGGAACTGTATCACTATAGATGCAGGGCAACTCAAATAGTGGTGATATGGAACCAACAGTTTGATAACTCAATGGTAAAATGTGTACCCTTGAAAGGAAATAAGTATTTGGCATGATGCCCCCATCTTGGTGAAAACAATGTTCTTTCAGTTCATATAAAGCAGCTGCTGCCAAAGAAAACCTTAATCCCTGAATCCAGAAAAAGAATCATAATGACGTAAGAACTACAATGTGAAACAGTGGCCACGATCAACAACAATGAGAGTACCTTTCGGAGTGCAGAAGCGGATTGAAATAAATGAGTTACGAGATGTTCTTCACAACCTAAAACCTTAAGGAGGGCACGCCTGAATGCTAGGAAAGGTTCAAAAAGATCAAGGTTATGTTCTGTTTGGAACACGATGAAGTTCCACTCTTTATCCAGCAGCTCCAACTACATAGCAAAAATTTTAAAGAAATTAGCCAGCCAGGAAAAAAAAACAACTAACAGAGGTATTAGAGTAAACACTTTCTATTTAGTTATACAGTTTATTTGTTTCTACAGAGGAAAAGGTGCTTAAGTTTGGCCAAACAAACAGCATCTTGAAGGTACAAATGAAGCAGCCAATGGGAATGAACTGCTAAGTTCAAGTGAATCTATGTCCCTATTCCACAATTCTTGACACATCAACATACAATATCATGCTAATAAAGACATTCGCAAAGTTCCTGAACTCATCATCTGAAGTGTTAATATAAATTGAATTGCATGCATCTAAAACAGAATGATAGAACTGGCCAAGAGAGATGTGAGCAGAACCTGCATCCCAGTAGGGATAGTGGAAACAGGAGAAAATTTCTTGGTTCCTGGTAAAGATTCTGATGTTTGATTGTGACAAAGGCTCCAACGCAGGTCCCAAACCATGGTAACATGATCAAGCATCTATGGGAAACAACAAGGCATAATGCACCCGAATGATCCACCAATATGTACACCATACGATAAGAAGGCCTAACCTGTAACTTAAGGATGGTAGAATGTATGTATTTTGTGCTTTCCATGCTAGTACTTGACAAAGCCAACACAAGATCCTAGAAGGGGACAAAGTAAATATTTTAAAATAACATTCGCATCAATTTCAACTTATGGAAGTTACCACAGAAGAAGTTGTGAATAATACCATCTTAGCTTGACAAAGTTTCGCATGGAACTCCTCAGAATCACCATTCTCCAGAGATCTTAAGCAACTGAAGCATTTAACAAATAAGTCAGCAATATCAGAAGTTAGGAAGCAGGTTTGTAAAGGTGATCAAAATAAGGAAAATTAGTGCCATCTGCATAGCCCAGTCAGTTTGGTCCTCGCAGAAGTAGATTGTAGAGACTAAACAAAATTGAGTTTTCCTAAATTTTGCAACTGTATTTTAGGGCTCAGTAAGCTTCCGTTCTCACAGAACTAGATTGTGGAAATTTAACAAAACAACAAATAACTTTTCTTTGTAACCCAGAAATAAGCTAATCACATAAACGTTTCAAGAACACTTTCCTACAGATAAGAAATAATGAATGAGTTTTAAAAAGGAACTTATAGATAGGAAAAGGTCCATTTTACTCCCTTCGCCTATTCACTATGTCCATTCCACCCCCCTCACCAAAATGTTGGCTTAATTTACTCTCTCATCCTATTGATACCAGCTTAAATTAACCCCTAAGCGGTATTTGCATCCAGTTTGTCCTACGTGGCATGGTTTTCACTGGTCTTAACTCATCTGTATGATGTGGACTGCATTTCCAGAACTGAGCCGATCCACAGTGCCAAACACCTCAAGCTGTGGGTTGCAAGCCCGGCTGCTCATCAGCGTAATCGGTCGCTCGCTCCAGGTGTCCCAGGCCGTGCCGCGCTGCACCTGTTTCTTCTGTTGGCATGTCGTCCACTCAGTGATGCACCGTTAACAACCATTCTGCACGGCACGTCATCAGAACCGCTCTAGACTGCACGGCATGACAGGCTGAATCCAAGCACTGCAAGGCAGTAGAAGCACATGTTCTACTTGCAGGCCATCAGGAACACACAGGTTGCACTCCCAAGTCTTGCATCCTGCTAATCTGCATGCTCTTTTGTCAACTTTAGAGAAAGGAAAACGATGCAGCATGAAGGTTTTTCAATTGAGGCAACAGAATAGATGCTCAGCCATCAACCAGTACATCAGCAGCACCTTATTCTTGCCACAAAACAGTTAAAATGATTCCCAGCAGGAACACGCAGGAACACGTTTTGAACCAAATGCCAGTCAACATGTTCGGAATAGAATTGACATAAGGGAAGAATAGAAGCCAAGGGGGAGAGAAGGGGACACTGTTGCGGACTTGGGGGATGATGCAGAAGGCGTATCGCATCTTGCGTCTCCGGGGAGAGGGAAGATGCTGGTCATCTTGTTATGGCAAGTGGGCCGGCCCTAGCCAGAGCCACCAGTTCAGCAGCAATAAGATTAGAGTTAGTTTGTTAGCAGATAAGATTAGTTAGTTATTTGGATTAGATTTGTTAGCAGGTTGTTAGGTGCCTAGTCTATAAAGGCAGCCGTGAGTTATAGGTTAGGCAAGCAGAAAATAGATCAAGAGAGCATCTCAGAGCCTCCTGCGGGAGGGCGAGTTAGCCGATCTATTCTGCCATTAGTATCCACTAATCTAGCCATAACACATCTACTTGTCTTGGCTGATAAAGCATTGTTGGTAGCGACAAAGTAGGTGCAGAGCAGCTCAGCTTGGAAGTTGAAAAGCATGGGCTCGGCGCTTGGGTCAGGTCAGCTCTGGCAAAGCTTTCCACGTCAGACAACTTTGAGTTGAAATGGTCAAAACCATGCCATGCAGGACAAACCAGATGCAAATGCCACTTAGTATTAATTTAAGCCGGTACCAATAGGATGAGGGAGTAAATTAAGCCAACATTTTGGTGAGGGGGTGGGACGGACAAAGTGAAGGTGAAGGGAGTAAAATGGACTTTGTCCTTATAGATAAGAAACACAGCCATACTGTTGTGGACAACTTTGGCAAGAAGTTCCACTGAAGGAACAAAGGGCCAGGCAATCCTGGCTCGGCAGATCAGTTAGAATTAGATAAGGATTAGCCTCCTATTTAGTTAAGAATTGTAACAGAATTAGATTAGAGATAGAGTCCTAGTCAGATAAGAGTTGTTGGCTGGCTCAATATATAAGGGCCCTAGGCGCCATAGATTAGAATCAAGCAGAGACAGACCTTAAACTCAGAGCTTCCCAGGGAGGGCGAGTAGGTACCTGCCGATCTGCTATTGTGTTCCTTGCCCAATAAACTAGCCATATCACATACACTTCATGATATAGCTTCCGGCGAGCAGTGTTCGCATACACGGCCGTTTAGCCTATTTACACGCTACACAGTGCCTAGCCGTGTCCGTTTAATCACCCATTTAGCCTGTTAAATGGCCGTTTAACTTGTTTAATTGGCCGTTTAGAACGAATAAAGAGCTAAACGGTAGGTGACCGACTGTTTAGCGTTTAGGGTAACATTGCCGGTGAGTAATGCTTAATGCCTACAGATATTCTATCTTAAGAACAGTCATACCTTACATGAAAACAGTGATTTTTTGATGATGATATGACAACAACAATATGAATATTTTCTAGTATTATAAAAATTAAATTGTTGGTACTCAAGCCTATCTGGAACCTCAGTTAATTTTATTCTAGAAGGTCCAAAGGCTTGATCAATAATTAGTTACTATAACATTTAAATTTAAGACAATGCTACAGATATTTATGCCCTTGTTTCAGATCGAAAGTGTAAAGAATGTTGACTACAAATAAAAGGGATAATGGAAATTATGAACCTGTGTAAGTTTTCATTGAAAAGGCAATAACTTTGGGTGCGGGTTGAAGAACGAGATGAATATGGAATGAAAAAAGAGAAATCCCAGTTTCCTGCCCTCCAAGCAGCTTCATACTGCAAGGTAGATGATAAAACAGGTAGCAAATTAATAAAAAATGGTAATATAATGCAAATATGTTATACGAGAGATGCTATACTAACTTGTATATCAATAAACTCTGCATCTTGTTGAAGAGACCCTTTTAGGTGCGTCAAACCTTCACAGTAGACATCAAGCACATGACTACATCCAGTTTTCTGCAATGATCTCATCAGACCTTTGTGCATTTTGCAGTTCAGCATCTTATCTTCTGCTCTAGAAGCAGATGATCCAGTCAACACTGAACCTGTTAAATTTCCAAGGTGCTCCTTTGGTGTTGACCTTACGAGTAAATCATAATATTCAAGAGCACTACTCCAATCACCTTCATGCTCGTATCTGATGATCTGAGATGTTATCTGCTAGGAGACAACAAGAATAACAACCTTGGTACATAACTTTGAAATCGTAAAACATATCCGATGAAAATTTAGAAATAAAAAAGTACTTAAAATAACCAACAGAGTTTCGACGCTTTGCAGGCTGTCAATATCCCAAATTGGGGGGGGATGCATGAAAGATTATAACAGAAAATAGGCCAGCAGATAAACTTTCCACAGCCACCTTAAGCACGACAGAGCTCATGCATAAAACTGAAAATTAACAAAATAAAAAGTTTAAAGATAACCTCATTGGCTAGTGTGATCCCATAAATGCTATCAGGTTCATTTATGCGAGTAAATGCAGCAACCAACAGACCAACATGTGGTGGCAGCTGAAAACAGTGAAAAGTATAAATCAACATGTGACATAATGACAGAGCTAAATAAAAGACATGGAGAAACGAAAAAGAGGGCTCACCGACTCTTCATGTGAAAAATCTGGAGGTCCTATTGCCAGCCTGTTGAATTGTTCCTCACACCATAGTTCAACATACATTAGTGCAGTGAAGTCACATGAGCATCTCTGGGAAGATTAAGAAGCCATCGTCAACACAATCATCTGTTTAGATATGAGTCAGACTTGAAAAAATATATATTTTAGGTTCAGAAGCCCACAAGGCAAGCATTTTGCTATCGCTGCTGCAACTCGAGCAGGCTGCAGATAATAAGCTTCAAGTAAAAACTGCCAGGAACATCTTAGATCCCATAGGAGACCTATCATGCATTGTCTATCAGTTGATCATCAGTGTTTTCCAGAAGTGAAAGCTTATTTCTTTTATGTATTACTAATGTTCCTTCCATAGGAATGACATGAACCAAAAAGGGGAATCCTTAAGGAGATGTTTGTAGGAGATATACTCCAGACTCCAGATTTATAAGCTTTCATTTAAGACTGGATTAATTCTCAACTAGAGCTAAGTGAAAGGACTGGAGGTGCACCTGGCACAACTGATTTCTCTTCTTCTCTTTCTTGCTGATCTGATGATCTCTCTTCCTTACTGGAGATCAAGAATAGGAGTGGGTCAGGGAGATGGCGCAGTGAGGAGGGTCAGGGAGACAAACGAGAGGAATGCTGAGGCGATGCAGGAGCCCTGGATTGACAGTCTGCACAGGCATTGTAGCAGTGGGATACGAGCAAGTATGGAGGCAGCAGTCCCATTCAAAACTCAACCTGCGGGGGGTAAGACAGCCCCCGGGCATTTTGCTAAGAAGAAGAAGACCTTCTCACGCAGGTCGAGAAAATCCCCGAACCCCTGCCCCAGCCTTACATAGCGGCACTGTAGCCCGTGTGAGATGACCAACAACCTGGGCCGGGCCTTAGACCTATGCTTTGGCGTGGGACAGACGAGGAGATTTTTTTAACCTCAGCCTGAAATTCGCTCCCACGGGAGTCGAACCCAGGGAGTGCTACTAGAGCCACCTAACCAACTAAGCTAGAGGCCATGTGGGACGAAGGCAGATCAACATGGTTCCTTGGCATTGGTCATGACGGACTAGCAGGAATGGAGGCGCTGGGATGTGTATGGATAGGGGATAGATGTACCAGCCCAAGCGGATGCGGCACCCTCCAGGGGCATGGAAGACATTTCCTCATATTTTTCTCTCGCCTAAATAGAAGGAAATATTATTCTAAATTCTAATGATGGCAAATGGCCACGATTTTACAGTGTCCATCAGCTAAATATGACTTCAGCGTGAAATAGCAAATGCTACCAAAGTTCAGCATCCTGTGGCAAATTTTGCCTTTGTTAATCAACTTGTGTCACCTTTTTGCTCAGTTCTTCCGAGCGCAGGGGAACAGCAGGTGTGAGCCCCAGTGGAGAGCATTGGCACACAGATGCACAGGGCCCATACTAGTGCGCTTTTGAACTCAGCGCACTGGTTAGTTGCTACCTTCTTCCTGCATGATGTATTTAATTGTATGCGTGTGTGGACGCACACCAGTTTTTAATTTAGCTTTCGGTTTCTTTTGTGCATCCAGATCATGCCAAAAAGTTCCAAAAAAATCTAAACACACTAGGAGTGGTTGTGAACGTTGGCTAAATTTTGGTGCCATTACCATTTAGTATTTATTTACAGAAATTCAAGGAACTTTTTTAGGAATTAAATGCAAAAACTAAAATAAAAAAGCCCACATGTTTCAAGCTATTTGAAAAAAATGTTGAATTAACGGTCTCACATAACAAATATTAAAGCATCACAGAAATTTTTAATGTCATGTTTAAAAAAATGCCAGCCTAACGAAACAAAATGTTGATTAAGTAGATCTTAGAATAAAATATTGACTTGATAAAAAAATGATCGGTCTTTAATAAATATTGAGTCAACACCTCAGAAAATAAATGTTGAATTCATAAAAAACATATCGTGTAAAAATGTTAAATCTAAAAAAAGAAAACAATTTCAAATTGTTGAAGCAACAATCTTGTAAGCAGTAAAGCAACAAAAGTGTTCAATAAAATACTTGAAAATTTTGAATATAAAAACATCAGGATGCAACCGCAAGAGGGATGGGCTTCTCCACAGGAAAATACTAAAAAGAAAAGGGACGTAAAACACATGAGTATTGGGTGTGTAGGATCACAAGCCAAAACAGGGAGCAAGCCCTGAGGGGAATCAAACAAATATAAGAAAAAGAGAAACTGACTGCTAGTTAGCTATCTAGTGGTTGATCACTAAATAGGAAACTCCCACAAAACAGCATACAGGTTTCCAATGATCCAGGCCTAACAATAAAAACATAATAGAAATAGAACCTTGGGGTCCCTAGTTTCAAAAAATAAATTGAATGGAAATTAAATAGGCATCTGATGACTATCTATTGAGAGAATCGCATATAATACAAGAAAAAAAACAAAATACATAGGCAGATAAAAATTGATAATAGATGAAAAGGTAGCACACTTACACTAGCAGCTCTGGCCGCAACAAGATAATCAACTGAAAGCCAGTACACCTAGAGAATAAACATGTTAGAAAAATGAACACTGGATGCAGAAAATCTTTTTAGAGAAATAAACATTAGTTTGCATGTGTCAGTTGACACGGGAATATAGCACATGCATGTACCAATAAGAATCCATACAAGCGAAAGCAATATGACCCCCCCTTAGTCAGTGTGCAAGCATTGCTATCCACTAGCAGAGACCAAAGCAGCAGATCTACTGTTCTTCTTCCTCCTCTCCTCCACCATTTCATCATTTCTTCCTTCTTCCTACATCAGTCCACTCTTCCTCCTTTCCTCATCGACGTCACCAAGTAACACCCCCTGCTACTGGCCTCGACCACCACCGGTGGCTGCCGTTCAACTCCCACCACAACTGCCTCTAGCCCAACCTTCCTAACCTCACCTCTCGCCCTCCCCAACGGCATGGCCCACCAGCTGTCGTCCACCACCCTGACCGGCGGTGCTCTCGCAGCCTTGCCTCACTACCCGCCACCCCAGGCCCTCCCACTAAGCCTGCTGGCTATGGATACAGCCCAACAACTCCGAACACCGAAAACCCTAACCCCTCTCTTCTTCTCCGTTTCTGTGAGGCGCTGTGCTTAGTGCTCACTGCTACAACTCCCAACATGCGCGCACCATATAATGATTTTGCCTCTGATCTCTTTTTTTTAGTTGTTTGGGATGTTCGACAAAAAAGAAGAAACTAGTTGTTTCGGACATCAATATAACCTCCGATTTACATGTTTGATAATCACTTCTCATAAGCTTTTGTTTCTATATAACAAAAAACATTATGAAAAGCAATGGTCAAACATGACATCCATGATAAATCTACCAGTCACAGAGTCTAGCCTTATAAATGCATGAGACAAAGTCTCATAAGATTATTTTCTGGAATGATGAGACATTGCTGTGGTGGACCCCTGGAACTGTTTGGAATAATCTTGTCATGTAGATGTATTGGTGTAGCATGAATGTGTATATGCATGTGTAATCTGGTTAGGGATTTTTACATAGTCATGGGAAGTCTCTAGCAGCTGGAAGGATTAGTCAAATTAGCTCCTGGAAAAGAGAAATTGAGTACTAGCAGCTAGATTTACATGAGTTGTAAAAGTGTCTTAGCTAGTGCTTAACTATGGATGAGTTGTGCTCTTGTGCGTATGACAGTTCCATATGTCTATAAAAGGAGCCTGCACTCCCATGTAGTAGACATGTCCTGTGAATGAATGAGAAATGGACTGCGAGAAATGTAGAAGCTACAAAGGGTAAGCTAGTGAGGAGTGTAAGAGATATAGAAGGTAGAGCTTGGTTGTGAAGATCACACTAGTAGTTGCTTGGTTGCGAAGATCAAGTGAGTTGTATGCTTGTAGGTGAATCTATAAAGTTTTGAGTTACTACTTATGGTATCTCTCATATGCTTGTGTGTTCGAGATAGAGAGAGCAAAGAGAGGAATTGAGTGACCTAATCCCAATCCGAACAGAATGATTCTTGTTTCTAACAGGAACAACATTCAAAGAAACGACACAAGAGGATAACTTGTCTAAAGATAGCAGTAGCAGGAACATAAATTTTCCACAAACACGCGTAGAAGTCTTGAATAAATGTGATTTTTTTTCTCGAACACTCATGTGAGCTGCGTATCAATATGTTAAGAAGAAAAAAAGAGTTTAGAAACCCAAAGTACCAAACAGGTTTAGGGAACCTTTACAGAACCCGAACTCACACAGATAAATAAATGTGATATGCTCATTACTGGAATAAAAACATAGAATATGAGTAGAATGTTTGCCTTCTTCCACGACGATGATGCAGTTGTTGCCGGTGATCGACTTTTTGATCTAACGGATCTACCATCCTGTGAAGATCAAAGGGACTTCAAAAGGTGAAACCAAGAGAAACAAGTACCTCAAGTTCATAATATTGTTCTGAGGCAAATTGGCAAATAGACATTTAGAATAAGGTAGTAACAACTAACAAATATCATCCAGGTACTGTATGATCAAAAAGGCTACATGTGCCCCTTTCCTAACAGAGAGGGCCATTAGAAAGTGCTGAACAATACCAAAAAGAATCAAAAGAGGTCATTAATCGTTTTCACCCTTGTAGATCTTTTCTGACCTCTTTTCTTCTTTCTGTACATTTTTTTAACACTAATTTAATATACTTACCACAGTAGGGGCCCCTACTGTATTTACCTTAAAAGAGGTCATTAACAAGACATTATCACAGACAAGCTTCATATTAAAGTGACAGTGGTCCATCAATTTTTCCTTGGCTTACACATGTCAGAAGTATAAGCCATGATAGTTGATACTCATCAACTCAGAGATGGTACTCATTAAGTTTTAAATGAATCCACAACTTCACATTTGATTGTGGTGCATGGTGATGGAATGATCGATCAATTTAATGACTGCTTCACCGTGAAACACTATATGCAACGCAAATATACAATGCATCATGTCACTTCATTAGAAACCAACAGTAAATGCATACCTGGAAAGTATTAGAAGGGCAACTTCTGGCTTTTTCAGCAACATAAAAGGATCTAATGACATTAAGTGCATCCAAAAACAGATGGATTGACTTCAGTGAATGATTGGAGTCAGAAAAAATTATTTTCTCAACCTACAGCACATTGCAGATCATCAATTGATTGAGATTAACCCTTAATAGCAACTTTAAAGTAACAAATACTCCCTCTGTCCACAAATATAAGGGACTCCAGGGTTCAAATTCTGTCCACAAATATAAGGTACTCTGGCCCCAAGGCATCAATTTAGCCATTTATCTAGCCAATCAGGAGCTCACCCCCAACAGACCCCCTTAATATAGCCAATCAGGAGCTGGCACTAGGGCATTAACGTGGGGGCATGCGAGCCTTTTTCTACCCCCCTTATTCTTTCATAAAAGTCCCAGAATCCCTTATATTTGTGAACGGTGGGAGTATTTTGGAAATTGACAAACCTTGGTTGAAATTAATCTGCAGATGGCAGCATTAGAATCAACATTGCCAGCGATGTTCAAGAGAGTGCTTGCAAACAAAAGCTCAGCAGCCTTAACTTTGAGAAAAGCAAGACTCCTACAAAGTCTATGAGAAGAATATAAATGTCAAGAAGCCATACATCTTAAGGTTTTATTGAAGAGTATTAATATTTAAGCTTTGTCAATGTTAAGATCACTTTTTTTAGTCGAAAATTACCTCAAGATGATGTCATCACAATGGCAAATGAGTGAGCTCACTAGGGTGCACAACCATTGCTCGTAAGTTCGACCATCAGTTTGCCACATGTCTGAATCTTCAAGTGAAACTACAGAATCAACATTCAAGAAAAAGCAGTTAACTTAATCTGAGATAAATGGCATACAACACAAATTTATTCCAAATAAAAAATGACCAATTTTAAAAAGATACATCTGATGCACCTTTAAAAAGTCTCTTCATTGATGTCGAAAATCAAAATTATGTTAATACAAAGTATCAATACACAATTTATGCAGATTATAGAGAGACAAATTTCGAACCAATGCAAGAGGGACAGCTTGTTTTTTTGGTATTCTACTGTACTGTTATGGGCGAGGAACTGGGTTAGCTTTATTGATCTTGGAAAAGGGAAACAATGGCAAGAATGAGTCTGACTCTCCGTTCAAAGAGGCTCTGAATCTTAATTACTCAATCCCTGCATACCTATCACAATGAACTAACCGGCTTATATACTGCCAGCTGCTAACAAACCAAGGACTGGATAACATCCAGACCATCTACTGCTAACCACCTGCCGCCTATCTGAACCAACAGAGCGCCTAAGTTGCTGGAGCTGCAGGCGCCTTCTTGTTACGCCACCTGTAGGTGCACCCAACAAAGGCGTCCACAACATGTACAGATGAATCGCCCATGAAATTTGATGTGTATCAATAGCCAAATTAAGAGCACTTTGATTACAAATATTCTATTGTGTATGGAGATGAGTAGAGAAGAACTTGCAAGTTTTACAAACTGTAGTTTCCAATCTCCAGGGCAAAATGCAGAATGTATTTTACCTTGATTTAAATAGCAATCAGTCAAAATTTTTCTTTACAAGAATCTCAATGTATGGGTGGATATTTATTTTGGACATCTGGCATAGGTCTTCAAAACATCTAGTTAGGAGGCTACTTTTTCTGCAGCGTAATGAAACAAAGAAAGCAAATTTTTACGTCATATGCATACACTTTTACTGTAGCGAAACTGAGTGCGCTCAGGAAATTAGTAAAAACAAAATGAACCAACACATCACGCTAGTAAGCTATCACTCACCACCAGAATACTTTTCCATGCCCAATATAATCTGTTCAACTATCTGGGTGTTTACACCTCTAGAGTGAACCTGCATGTGCAGTAATTTTGGAGCAGAGAACAGGATTAACAGAAGAATGCAATTAACAAAACAAATGAGATACAGCAATTCATGCATACCATCAGTAAAGACCTATCAAGAGAATCAAGGCTCTGAAGAGCATTGAGCCCCTTTGTTGTTGACAGAACACCCTGTGCATGAAAAATATATTAAGGGAATTGCAGGATAATGATGCTACTGATGCCTAGAATCCAAAAAGAAGCCCTTCTTCCTGCAATTTATAATTCTAAAACACAAGAGTACTTTGTGAAACATAATGATTCTGCTCCATCTGAAAAAAAAAGTACAGACAGGAACCAGAAACCTTCCATGTACATTTTTCAAATGTGAGCATTCAAACATTTTTTTCTCTGCAGTTCATCTGCCTAGAAAAAAAAGAATTGAGAGTTGAAGGCTAGGATAGTAGGATTGGTTAATGAACGATAATTTCTTGAGATCTATTGGTTCACTTGATTTGTCTTTAGTTGATGGCTCCTAATTGGATTGGTGTTATGAAAGGAGAAATAACAGAGAGCAAACCAATATAGAACACGAGCAACAAGGCTTTCAACATGTTCACGCATGTAAGCTCAAAACTGAGCAACGTGAGGAACAAGTTTTGGTATTGCAAAGGTTTCAGGCATAGTAGATTATGAGTACTAGATCTAAGAGGCAAGCCAACATATATAGATGTAGTAACAAATGGATGAATATTATGCCATATATCTCCCTTTAGATTCAAACAGGAGGAATAAATTAATCTTGCTAGGCTACAGCCCTTCTAGTTCTCTGTTTTCTTGACCATAGTTTCCGCTGATCATTGGCCCCAGTACCAACACACAAGCCCGGGCCTCAAAATACAAGTAAATCCCACTACAACCAACACAAGCGACCCAACGGCACAACATGTTTTCCCTTTTTTCCAATAATACCAGTGCGACCAAGCTTAGGATTACTCATGCAAGATTGCATTCATAGAATGTCAGTAATGAAACACTTATTAGAGACACCAAATGAACGAGCACTCAAGGTTTCAATCCAGTGCCATGCTGGCACAAAAGGGTAGGTGCTTTAGCAGCCAGCAGAGGATAGCATATAGGCTCTGGTAGGGTGGGAATGTAAATCTAGAAACAGGAAGGACCGGGTTTCTTTGCAATCTCTCTATTCTACTAGGTGAGCCAGAGTGATTGCTTGTAAGGGACCAGGTTTCTTTCTATCTTCTCTCTTTAATACAAAGATACGCAGCTCTCCTGCATGTTCGAGAAAAAGAAACAGGAATGACAGTTGTAACAAACAATTCTATCTTCTTAATGCAACGAGACACAATTCTCCTGTGTGTTCGAGAAAGAAAAAGTTTCAATTCCAACACACATTAAAATGTAGAAAGGGTAGAAAAGAAACTCAAAACTATAGGCTGATCAGAAGAGGGTTTGTGCACCTGCAATATATGGCATTCTAAGGAAGCTATTTTTTGGATGACACTATTCAACGTGGTTTTGGTGCACATTAAATCACCATACCACAAATATCATTAGATACATTTTTGTGTGCAAGCTAGATAAAAAGTTATTCTAAAGTGGTATGAAGGTATAAAATGCTGCGGCAGCATTGACGTCGCAGTATTTGTCAGAGCTTTACTCAATGTTTAACACATACCCTCAATGTTTGTGAAGCGGCATCTATTATCTCTACAGATTCATCAGATAAATAAGTCTTCAAAAGTTTCAGAAGCTCAACCAAAATATCATCAGAAATACCATAGTCTGAGCACAATTTATCATCCTTGGAAGCAGAACCACTATGTAGTTCTACAGGATGCTTTCGAATAAGGGTTGGCAGATGGAATATTACTTGATGTGCATCAGATAAGCCAGCCTGTGTGAATATTAATGAAAAATCAAATAACTGAGAAGAGAAAAATGCACATCAACATACTGCAGCATGAAAAGGGATGAAAGACTGAAAGCACACCCTGGAGATAAAATCAGCAACCACCGGAGAAGCTTCATTTGCTACAGGAGATGAGCTACAAATGTCAACAAGAGTCCATACAGCAGAAACTACATCTGGGTCACTGCACCAGCAGTTAACTATGTCCGTATCAGCAGCAGATAGATCGCTTCTACTGATGATTTCTCCCAACAATAACTTGTTGTGATACATACGAAGACTGAGAGTACAAGAACAGCGTGAAAGAAGTGATGTCAGAAAAATGGAAAAGGAAAAACATAACACTTTTTTTAACTTTCTAAGCTACATATTTTGCACTTTCCAGTTGACAGGCCCATTTTAAAAAGCACTACATGCAGAGACAAATAGGTAAATATTACCTCAACAAGAACAGTTCCGGTGGCAAATGAGGAGCCCTATTAACAAACTACAGGAAGTAAAACATAATGAATCAGCTCATAATAAACATTAGGAAAAAAAGAAAATAATAACAAGGGGAGGAACCTTTAAGAACTGATCTCTTGAAGCATAGGAGGCAGAAAGTGAAGTGTGAAACTCTCGTATATCTTTCAAGCAATCAAGACAAGGAAGTGGTTCCAACTCCTGTAAGGCCATTGAGAATGAAATAAATCAACAGAAGAAATGATTATGCAGCTAATGAAAAGAATAGCACAAAGCTACCAGTAAGAATGCATTAGATACATAGAGGAGATGAAGCATACTCTTATGTAATCATAAAGCATAGGATCAGCATCCACTGTCAACTGCCGAAGTAAAGAAAGAACCCTTGATGAATCTGCAATACCACTTCTTTCTTCTTTTTCATTAGTTAGGCAAGCAGTGATCAATTTTGGAACTAAAACCTGTAACAGTTCAGTTGGAAGCACAGGTAACCAGAAGTTCATTAAACAGAATTAGTATCAGAGAACTGTTTGTGAAATCCACCTGAAGCTGCCTGCCAAGCACTTCCACAGTTTCGGCAGAGGAATTTCCATCAAAATAAGCCAACAATTTCGACAAAATATTACAGCATTGACCTTGCAATGGTTTTTGCTGGATGTAGTTCCCCACTATACAAATAATATAGCTGCAGTATAAACATAAAATATCTCGAAGGTTCAGATAATCATAAAGCCATATAAACTCACAATTATCTCTAAGACATAGTTACTGTTATGGTAGTGGGACCGGCTCTAGGCCCGGGCCCACTGTACTGTAGCGCGTGAACAGTACCACAAGATAAGGTTCAGTTTTGTTTAGGTTTGTTAGCAGGTTAGCTATTTGGATAGAATCTGTTAGTTGGTTTGTTAGTAGGCGCCTGATCTTTGTTAGTACGAGGGAGGGTGACGAATAGGTTCTTCGTGCTATCCCTAGTTCTACCATATCAGTTACAGCATGCAATATATGTAGCAATTGGTAACTGCACTTATTTTTATATAAAATCTTCTTGTAACAAAGAAAAGGAAAAACAGAAGAGCAGGACCCACTAGGATAACAGAGGAAAGTGTTTTTTCTCATCTTCCAAAAATGATAATCATGAGTCTTACCTTCTTGGTGTTTTCTGAAAATTAATAACACCAACCGGTGATTAAACTAAGGCTCATAGGATGGAATTAACTCACAGCAAATAAAGTCAAACTAAGATAGGAATTTAGAACCTAGAAAATATAAGTGCTGTTATATGGCAAGTTACTTGTCCTCATAAAGCATTGAACAATGTATTTCCAATGGCTGTTAACATGAGCATCATTATAGAGGAACCACATAACAAGTGGTTTTTTTTGGCTATTTTTTTTTCTTTTCCTTTCTTGGAGGGGGCTTGATTCTTTTGCCATGGTAGCTGCTACATTATTTTTTTTTTTGGCCAGGTAATTGCATAGTTGTTGTACTACCCGAACTGCCAAACAGGCAGACATCTTGCAAACACAGCACAAGTATTGAAACAGGAAACAGTTCAAAAAAGACACTCACAAGCAAGTGCTCTCACGAACCACTCTGTGTCCAAGTACATCTATCAAAACTTCAATTGCACAAAGCCGGTTACCCATGTGCCTGGGATGGCAAGCATCTGCAACTTGCTGGTGTATTGCAAGTAGGAACTGCATGAATAAAGAATGCAGATAGAAGTTGGTCACAATCACAGAATGAGCCACAGATATTACATGCATCACTATTTGTGAGAATAAATAAATAAGATAGTAAGGCAAACACCATATACCCAAATACCAAATAAATGGTGAAAAAATGTGAAAGATTCATTTTCTAAGAGGGAACAAAATACATATAGTATTCTAATCACAGTGTAAGCAAACCAAAATACATCTACATAACCGGCAAAAATACAAGTATACAAACAAATTGGACAACAATGGATATGCAACTAGCAATAACTATTGAATCTTATACAAAGAAATTTCCTTTTGATGTTGTATCTTCTTTACTTCCAAATGTTGATATCTGAGTTGTTTCGAGTTTATCATTAAAGTATGACCTATCCTAGATGATGAGTTCCATATCAGAAATAAATATACACACGACAGAGTTGTACCACCAGAGTTGTGAATCTAATCGAGTCCTGCTACACATGCGAACAGACTGTATGATCGAACTTCTGGTGCCTTCTGTGGTTCAAATTAAGGATTCAGACCCACACAGAAACACTGGTGCCTTACAATCTGGTGTGTATATAGCTACTTCCATCTAATCCCTGCTTTGAACTAGTCATACAGTCCAGTCATATGTATAGCAGGACTCTTCCATATCCCCTTTTTTGTACCAGATAAAAATAATAATTTATAGCACAGGAAGGATACTGCAAAAGAATCATCTACGCAGGTACCTGGTACCATGTACATACATCCATATACTTAAGAGATATGAACAATTATATCTAAGATGACACATAAAATAACTGCTCAATGGGAAGTTATCTATGTATCCGAGCATAACAACAACAGTGGATGCTAAACTATGAAGTCTATATCTCGCCATACATCCTACCAGTAAGTAGGGTTCTACTTTTCAGTTTTAGGTCAATCCCATTACCCAGTGGATGCAGTAATTGGGCTACTAACCACACTTTTTTGGAAACTAATAGGGCAAATTTTAATTTCATTTTTCTATTATTTATTTTCTCATATTTTTCCGTTTTCTTGACACGATAAAAGCATTGGTACCTCAATAGTACGGTACCAGATTTTGGAAACCTGATACTACCTAAAATAAAAGGCACTGCAGCATCTAGGGGCTGGACAGATGCATTATCCTTTGGAGATTCCAAATTGAGAAATAAGATAAGAAATAAAACAGAATACCTTAAATACTCTGTCAGCACGGAAGATATTAATTTTATCAATAACAACTGTGTGAGCCAAATCATCGTCCCTGAAATGTGAAACAGTCATGATACTATAGTTCATTGCATTAAAATGTAGCTATTAGAAATGCATTCGGCCAATGAATGAGGTTGTACATGGTATCCACAAATCCATCAACGACCGTTTTCACCGAAAGTGCAACAACCTCCTTGGAGAAATATGGGATTTGTGACCCATGAGAAGATGATGAAACCGAGAGCAAAAGGGCAACAATTGAAACCTAAAAATAGAAGAATGAGTGTCATAAGAAATCAAAGCTTGAAGTGGCTTTACACAATTGTAGATAATAAAATAGACACACCAGAAAGTTCTGACAGTATGAAAGCCAACCATATCATAATTAAGGATGAAACTACAAATTGAGAATATGCTGGCATTGAGCACAATTTGTGCCTTTGAGGTAATGCAAAGATCATCCCATTCATGAAACTTCTGTTTTGCACTTTTAGTCAGTAATTTTCAAAGACGACAGATGTCAACTGCCAGGATAATATTATCCTAGTAGCTATGAAGATTTGGCCATCCTCGATTCGCAGGTCCAAAATGACCTCAACAATTCTGACAAATCTGTTCTACATACTCCTTTTGAATAATAAATTAGTATCACATCCATGGCACAGTACAACACCATAATCACAAAAAAAAAGAACATAAATAATGCTACTTCAGTGTCATGGAAACATGATGCGACAAATAACCCTGTTTAGGGGCGGTTAAAATACTTACAAGATATGATAATAAATACAAGATAAAATACAATGGCTAGGGAACATCATAAAAGTGTCTGGATTAAGGGATGTTCTACTCAAGCAGCATACCATATGTTTTTTGATGAGATCGTCACGCTCAAGCTCAGAAATTTCACCGAGCTGCAAAAGTGATTCACACAAGGCAGTTTCCGCTAAGTCCTTCTCTGGCCCTGTACCACATCTGGCGGCAATGGACAATCCGAAGATTGGAACAAAGTATCTCTTGATAATGACGGGCAAAGGTTGCGATAAAATCTGAGCCACAAATATATATAAAAACGGGATTAAAGCATGGAGACAGCACCTAAACACAAAATTTGTAAAATGTGTGGTGAAACCTATTTAGAGAAATATGATTGAATAAATGATGTACTTAGTCTCTGAAATATGCTTTAACAGGAAAGGTGGTGTTCTATGTAACTTTAAAATGATGCTACCTCAGTACTGACTAGTATTTCTAGAATAACAGTAAGCATTCACCTTCGATATCCAATTCAGGTCAGCAGCATCACCCCTGAGAATAAGGAAAGGCAGAAGCCATAAGCTACAATGTTCAACAAAGTTCTTTGGCTCAGCCGAACCATAACCAAACATTTCTTGCACCTGTAAAAGTTGCGTCAGCAGTATAGGACATTACAACTTTGAAAAAAATTAAGTATATTAAATATGGTAACAACTGAAAAAAATAGCTTATGGACATCATCATGGCATCAAGCATAAATAACTTGTTCCCCCCAATTATAAAAGTTAGTAATTTAAACCAAGCAAAAAAAACATGCAATACAGAGGTGATGGAAAAGTGCAGCCAGGAAATGTGAGGGGAGAAATATTTTGTAAAGCAGCTTAATGTTCTTGTGGATATAAAAAATGTGACTTATGCCTTATCAAAATTCAAAAATGATAATGGTTTTCAAAATTCAGTCCCCAGTGCGACAAGATGCATCAAACTGCAGTCAATACAGAAAATAAAAAAATAGGAATCTAGCTAGCAGTGCGTGTTTGAAAAAAAATCTAGCTTGCCGTGTGTAAGGCTAGGGTGGTATGATGGTTCAAGTATGTGCTTCACAAATGTACATAGACAGGGGCATACAGGCTTTTACTCGTTTCATCTACACTGTCATGTATATATTTACTAATCGGTCCATGGATAACTACCAATTAAAGTGATCAAACATTCAAAAGGTTCACATGATTAAAGTTTGGTTAATCTCACAATCACAATCATTTATAGCACTACAGAGACCTAAAAATCATATTGAGAAGCAGTGCTGACATTGAAAGCATATTCAGAAGCATTAGAACAGAAAGTTACCTCAACAAGTGAAACTAGACTCATCTCGCAAGCAACCCATCGAAAAAGAATCGGACCCATCACTTGGTCTAGATACTGCATACCAGAAAGGTAACCAAAATATGTGAACTGTAATGCCAGCAAGTCATTCTCTTTTAGAATAAATTATAAGCAAATTATTTCAGAGTCAATCTCCAGTCACCTTGCTTCGTGAAGCATAACCAAGCCTTTTTGAGATGGAATCAAATAAAGCATAAGCTAATTCTCTGAAAAGGAAACAGCATAAAAGTAAAGGAAGCATCAAATTAGTTCCCAGTTATCATTAAAAAATCATGCATCAACATAAATACAGCTATAGGTTGTGAAAATACCGCTGAGAAGGCTCTATAGCAGCAGCAGCAGAAATCATGAACACGCACTGCAGAGTGAGAAGTCAAAGGACATAAAGCTCAGTTGAACAACCAAAATACGAATTGCATACAGAATATAATATGCATCATGAACATATTGAACCGAAACTAATCAACGTATGTTGCTCTGTGAGACCACACAAGTGTAAGCAAATCGAGACAACACGTGTTCTACAAGACTTAAGATATCACCATCAAAAGCGGGAAATAAATACTTCAATCTTAAGAATCAAGACAATTGTCAGACCCTTTTAGTTAATGTTCAAGGTTTATTTTTCTGCTCAAAACCATCATCTCTCACTCTAGCCCAAGGTGAGATGATGTTTTTTTTTTGTAATTGGACTATTCACTCGCTCTTAATACAAAGATACGCAGCTCTCCTGCATGTTCGATGGAAAAAACAAGAATATACCTCAACTTCAACATCCTCACTGTGCACAGACAAATGAGCTAGTGTAATGAGGGCAGTTTCAATTACAAGAACAGATTGTGGACCAACAGCTAAGACTTCTCTAGCTGTGACTGGAGAGTTAATTGAGAAAGCCACCATCTTGGCACCAATAGTTGAGCTGATATTGAGAAAAAATTGGTAAGTCAATACTCACATTTATAATAGTGCTACATCTGGATGTCAACTATGATTTATCTACATTAACACATATCACCTTTTCAGTAGTTCAACTAAGTGACAGGGCACAGAAAGTCGGAAATACAAGAAAATCAGTCTTGCAGAGGGAAGTAGGATAAACCTACTATCAGAAGTCTTATGTTAACAACATGGGAAAAACACTGGATACAAGGTTGCACCTATTCCTAGCCAGTTCATTCCAGGTAATGATAATATCTCCAGCAGATTACTAATCCCGTCCCCAATGCCAAAAGAACTACAATTCAGGGGATAAGAGTGCTCCAACAGATTGCCAATCCTATCTGAAATACAAAAAAAAATGCTGACTACCAAAAATAGACACCCCTCTCCCTATGCATTCCCCTACCCAATTAACCGTTATTCCCCTACCATGCTACCGTCGAAGTAGAGAATTAGCTGCAATATAATCAGGAAAAATAGCAAAGCTCCAGTCATGTAGCATAGCAGTCAGCCATCTGCTAGTGGTCCATACAGCAATCCTAAGTTCCTAACTGTATTAGCAAACTTTTTTGGCTTAGGTGCTGGTTTATGATCTGAAAAGCAATAGCTACTATCTAAAATACATGTTTAAGATAAATGATAATGAACCAGAACTGTAAGAATTATATCAAATATTTAATTCATTTCAGAAAATTGACACAAAGCCATAAGATGTTAGTTGTCAAATACCTACCGAACATCATAAAATAATTCATTATGCCCTTCCCACGTTTGGAATAACACAACAATTTCCCTGGCCAAATACAACCTGACACGATAATCAGTATCATGCAGCATGTCAAGCAAACATCCAATCAGATCCTGCAATCATAATAATGGAAACCAATTACTAGTATAGTAGTCATTTTAAATGACAGTTCTGAGAACACAAAGAATATATAAATCACCTGGGCAACATCAGGGAACAGGCAAATAAAAGATGAGATGCAATCAATGAGCTTGATGCGAGAAAACCAATCTGCAGAACTTATCTCTGTAGCCTTATTTACCAAGTCTAATAGGACATCCTCGTTCTGCAGATAATAGGAATATACCTAGCAGTTAACACAAAACTCAATGGAGGATAAAAGATATAAGCTCATCACTAGTTGAAACTGCTGGTCTAGAATGATCAATCCAACCAGGGTCCAGAAAAGAACATTCGGAAATGGTGCTGTAGTACAGAAATAGATCATGTAAAAATTTAAACAACTATAAAGAAGTTGAAGAAGTTTGAAGTTAGCAGATCAGCAGAAGAAAACGTGCATAAATTATACCTTAAATAATTGCTCGACTTGATTAGAAAGTATTTCATGATTAAAGAAATGAAAGTCAATTTCATGACATGGTTTATTGTGGCTGCTAGAAGTCTAATCTAGTCTGAGATTTTGGTTCAATAAATCAAAATTCCCATCAAATACAAAATTAAAAGTTGCAGCATACAAAGCTCATATTCATACCTAAAACAATAAATAAACTGTTACAAGACAAAAGCTACAAAAAAAATGTGACTCAAACAAATTAAGTGTGACACGGAAAGTCAATAGGGCTGGTCAGATTATATCATATGTCAAATACCAACCTCACTGAAAATCCCTTTGCATCCTTGTTGCTTTCCATCAGTATTTTGCCCACTGTTACGCAGAGCTACCAATGTTCTTAACAAAGCGTGTACATAAGCTAAGCACCCTGTAGAATTAAGTAATGAACTTGTGCATCTGTCCCTCGTATCATTTATAAGGTGGACCTGCATGAGCAAAATCAACATGTTAAAATTAAACACATAAGCCAGCAGTGCAGGTATAAATTTGGTATAATTGCAAATATAAGGCAGACAGTACCATGGAAGATACAGTTTTAGATGAAGCAGAGATGTTTCTGCAAAGATTAAGCAAGATGACCTGACAAACCTGCAAAAAGAAACCAGATGTTACAAGGATAGCATTGCAGTAAAGAACGTAAGAGGCGTGTTATAAATGTGTACCTTCACGTCACTTTCTTTCTCCACCAAGTTGTACAAGATCTCCCATGTATGAAGCGACGAAACTGAGAAAAAAGTTGAAATAATGCTAACTAGTTCTAGCTTCCACTCCAATGGTCGTAAGAAGCTACCCATATTTCCACTCCCACTAGTTGTGACAGAATCTACTTCACCAGAGTCCATCACATCAAGATCCATATCAGCAACACTACTTTTGCAGTCAACAATAGGATTTAGATCCTGTGAGTTGACACAAGATATTGGCAACACTTTTCCGGCATTCTCTCCATCAAAACTGTTCACTAAACTAGAGAGCTGAGAAAACAGCTGAGAAATTGCCACCAAGAGTTCATCAAGTAATTCAGTAACACCTTTGATAACCACAGAACTAACTCTATTATCAACTCTTGACAGATTAAATAATGGAGAAGATAGAAAGCTCTTGAATGAGGATAAAGCAGAGCCCGTTGTATCCAATGGTAAACTTAGGTTAGTGAGACCATGAGAAAGTTCATTGTTCCTCTTCATAACAAATGACACAATATGTTTTAGAATATTGGTGATATAATTTAATACTTCTTGCATAAGTGAAGATTTATCTCCCATGGCCCTGGAAAAACCTCAGAGAAACAAAAAGGATGTTAAGCATAACGATAGAGAAATATTATAAGAATTATTGGTGTTGCGTGATATTCAAGATATAGCTTGAGCCATTAAACCAGACCAGGCTGGCAGTTAAACCAGGGTCGGCCAGTGCAATGCCCATGCATGTGAACCAGAATAAACTGGTTGGTGCCAGTTTTACATGGAACCACTGGAAACCGGCCTATTGAACCACCCAGTTCACCAGCCTGAGAACCACGTGGACTGGACCAAGGCTGGGTCAAGACTTTGGATAGATGCATAAGGAATAAAAAAATGGGGGAGGATGGGGTTACCCAAGATCCCACCAATGGGGCGTTATCTTTTCTCCCTATACACGGCAAAATTATGAATTATAGGAAGAACTATATTGCTGTCAACTCAAGGCAAAACTAACTTATAAAGATATGATACTCAATCTCATTTGATCCAAATTTTTCTTGTAGATGTAAGCATTGTACCAATGATACACTAAGACATAAATGCAGGCTAAGAGATGACAATTAAAAAAATACCTTGACAACAATGCACGATGAACCAGATTGCAGAGAAGAGAACAAACAAATACAAGATTAGGTAAGTCCAATTTCTCAAACTGCTCATTTGAGGCCACAAATCCTTTGATGAAGTCCATGAGCTCAAGAAGCATTGGTTGCTGGATAGTCCCAGGAAGGTGTACGCGGTGGCATTTATCAGAAATAACCTGTTTACCAATAAAGCATCTTCTGTGACTTTATGATGGAAGCAATAAAACAGAAATTGCATTTCATGAACTACAACCACCAAAGTATGATTTACTAAGACAGAGAACCATGGTTGCAACCCTTGCTAAACTTTATTGAACCATTCAAAATACCAAGCACTAATAGATGGAATGCACCAGTACACTGACGCTTAACTAATAGTAAATGGCACCAATATGCACTGCAAAAGTGCAAAGTCAGATGAACTCTTTCAATTAAACCGCTTCCATGCTAAATTGCACAAAGTGTAATTGGTGCCATGTTGAGTCTCAGGTCTGATGAGCTTTTGTGGAGGTGGTCCGTAAGTGTACCATATATAGAGAAAGACCCCTCCATCTCCCAACATGTGCACAGCAAAAGTATAAAAAAGCCATGCAGCTCAAAGCATGCTTTGGTTTCCATCAACATCTGGAAGTGCTATGTATCATTTCACTGGGGAAGGAAATAGAGTTCTAGTTACAATATGAAAAAATTGTTTGTCCCAAAAAGCTTCAGCCACAGGTTCAAACCAAATCAAAGAGAGAAGAAGAAATAGAAGAATACATTACCAGGCAAAGTGTGTTTCAACCATTCATGAAGTTTAAATGGACTACTAGCAGAGTAACTCAGAAACAAAAAAGGACTAAGAGTAAAGCACCTTGGCAGAACTATCCAGAGTGATTTCTGATAAAGCTTCCACTGAGTAGAGCAGTTCATCTTTGAGAACCCAGCTCTCGTCCTCAAGAGACTTTATGACAACCGAATTGGCACAAGGTCAACAAATGAATAAGCTTAAAAATACTCGATGCAATCTGTAAAACCTTGTGATCACTAACTAATAACATACCTTGGAATAAATTTTACAATCACCAAACAGCTGTAATGTATCTGATGAATTAATTGGTAATGACGAAAAAGCAGCACACAGTGAGAAAATAGCTTCAGGAATGAGAACAACATTTTGCTCATTCAAAAGAGAGAATTCCTGCCATAAAAATGAACCAGTAATTGAGCTTGCATATCCCAAGGAAGAAATAATGGATGGTCCATTCCACCTGAATTATAGATGGATATAGTAGTGCATAGCATAATCACAAATACATTATGGAGTTCTAAAAGTGAACTAAAGTCCATTTACCTCTCTTATTCAACATAATGTTAACCCATATAGCACTATAACCTTTGTGGGGCAATTACAAGGAAAAGGCACATGCACACCCACTACTACACATGCACAGCAAACTCACAAACCCAGGTGTGCCCTTATCACACAATAAACTCGCGTACAGGGGCAAGTATTTTATCACAAAATGCAACGCATGAGTAAGGGTACGCCACCAGGATTTGAACCTCAGTAGGTGGAAATGTAATACCGCGAATCCACTACCCTACCAAGTTTTTTTTTCTCGAACAACGCAGGAGAACTGCGTGTCACCAAAAACAAGTACAAACGGCCAGACTAAAAGCCTATAGTAAAAATAGCACAAATTTAATCATCATGGTAGCATATAGTAAACAAAAAAGCCCCAAACTGAAGTGCAATAACAGCATTGTATACATATGGCATCATCCATCTGTGTTTTTGTTCAATGCAGCAGCTACATCGCAATGAATCACAAAATTCACTTCTGTATATAAATGTCCAAAAATCAAGTTGATGATGCTTATACATATTATGTCCCTTGCCTAAATGTGTCACTATGGCACAAATTTTATTTATCTATCACAACAGACAATATGTACACACACTCTAGGACATATATTCGGCAAAAACAAGAATACAGTCATTTCTCAAGGAGTGCAGAATACTAGAACAAAAGTGGAACCAACAATAACCAGAAGAAAGTTTTTTTTCCCTCGAACACGCAGTGAACTGCTTGTTATTGCATTAAGAAGATATAAAGCAATAACCTTTGAATGAACTAGCTCCAAAGTCGATCTTAGCAGATTCTTCCGAATAAAGATAGAATTGGATAAGTCACCCTGCGTAGCGTGTTATCAAAGAAAAGAATCATTATTTTTGGCATATTTGAAATAAAGAATATAAATAGCAACTAATTCACAAGTGACTGCAGTTGCCTTTTTTCCTTAAACGATGTAGGACAGCTGTGTGCCATTTCATTAAGAAGAAAGTATACCAAAGAGTACAAACCAGACATTAAACACACTCCAACGCACCCCAACACATTCACAAGTATACATGCTCGCCACGCACATTATTAAAACACAAACGAAATTAACTTTTTTCAGTTGGTCTTATCAATACACATTATCATGCTAGCTATTATGGACTGATTTACAATAATCATTTCTACATTGTAGTCTTGCAAGCATGGAGAGTACACAAAACTCAAGATTAGAATCCTCATCTTTTACTCATTACTCAGGTTTAATTGTTGGCAAAATGGGCAAAGGATAATCAATTGCAGCATAAGCACCATTAATAACTATGAATACAATTATGCACATTATAGTTCTCAAAATAACCAGCAACATGTTGCATGTGATCACTGAGCAATACGAAAACAAAAATACCAAAAAAAAAATCAAACAACCATTTGGGAACTGCAGATTCAACTACATAACCAAATCAATTGATACTATTTTTGAAATTAAACTAAAGGATTGAAAGAATGATCTCAGAATGTTCTCTACTGTCCCGTCCTGTTGACTTTACCTAATTACAGGAGTAAAATATATAGGAGAACAGTACTTCCAAATAGAAGAACAGTTGCAGTAACAAAAGTAGCATAAGATAGCAAACATACCTGAAAGCCTATCCTTGAGAAGTAACAAGCAATGAAATACAAAGCAGACCTAAAACAGCAATTAGGAGCAACAAAGCCTGTAAGCATCACTTCCATAGTAACCAACATGACAGCCTAGGAATTTAACTCGCAATAAGCCAGAATATTGAAAACGACTATATGCTACAACATCCACTTAAGTAAAGGATGTTGAATGAAAGACTAGGCAAAGATGTCGGACATATAACAGAATGATAAAAATGAATCGCCAGAACTACTATGCCACCATGAACATGACTTCACCTGACAATTGCAAGGAATCAAATCAATGGTGCACAAGTTACTTTTCTCCACAATCGCAGCCAATCCATTATGTTCTTGGTGCAAGCAAACACTTGATCACAATATGTTTGCAATTTTACTTTCAGTTTCAGGTTTATGAGAGGAAAAATTCTTCTCCAGTTCCCATAAATAAAATGTACCATCATTGCATTAAGGAGCCTAAATAGCTTATATATAATGTAAGAATTACTTCTTTTTTCAATCCAACGATAGTCTCGACTCAGTAGTGATGGCAGATGAATTCATGCAAACGGATTGTATTCAACTGATAGCACAGGATTACAATATATAGATCTCGATTGGTGCAATCCTAACCACCTTGATTTATGGAAACAGAATCAAGGGAAGGGAGACCAGGGAGGTCACGCACAATATGGCAACAGCCTGTAGCGTTCCAGCCAGGTAACAGAGTACCGGCCAAGGGGGGCAAGGAAATTGCTAACAAGTAGATGTACATGTACATATCTGTAGCGATTGGAGCCCATTTTAAACAATCTTTATGAAATGTAAATGGTAATTTTATAATCTGCATAACTGTCTTAACAGCATAACACTTATTCAAAGAACTGACTCCTATTGCAGTCAACATGTAAGCAATAGTAACCGCCATTTCTCTAAATTAATCGTCATAAAATATACTCCAGCCCAAGAAGAGTGCTCTTTTAGGGCTGTCTTAAGTCAAACTATCTTAAGCTTGACCAAATTTATAAAGAAACGCAACAATATTTATGACACCAAATAGGTATATGAAAATATATTTCAAATCTAATGGTACCTATTTGGTATCATAAGTACTGGCATTTTTTTGTATAAACTTGGTCAAACTTAGGATGATTTGACTTAGGACAAAGCTAAAGAGCACTACTTTTGGAACAGAGGGAGTATATCTATATATGTTGAGCAATTTCACATCACTCTGCAGTTAATTAGGTTCAAATAATGTGAATTGGTCTGTGTAACATTTGAATAATCTCAGAGTGACTTAAAGCAGTCAGTTTAGAGTTCCAATAACCAAACGGGTATTATTCAAGAAATGGAACCTTCTGCTGTTTTTTCTATCTATCTGTCATCTACTATCAAAATAATAAAAAAGAAAGGTGCAGTCCATATGTCAAAAGAAATCAATGAAAAGAACAAAAAATGGAAGTGTCAACTAAGAAAAGTAGTAGCTAAAATAATGCCACTGTAGAAACTGAGGCAGGATAAATCAGTTGATAATAATTAAAAAGAAAAAAAAAGAAACAAGAAGGCATACGGTGATGGCATTTGTTTAAATATTTGCAGGTTCCATGTATCTTCTGATAGAAATGATGTATGAACTTGGTCCTGGAAGAAGGGAAACAGAACATAATATTAGAAACACCAAGTGCTAGCTACAAGTTTATTCATACCAAGTGCTGCACGGTAAATTGGTAACTAAGGATGACAAACTAACCCGCACAATCATTCCACCAAGCAAAATCAGCGCTGAATCAGCCTACAAAAGTACACACAGTTTACACAGTCAAAGGGTAGAAGTAGATAGGTGCCACATGCTGTAATGAATTAAGAACTGTTTGTAAGATGGGACAGAAACAGTTCCCAGCGAAAGACTGCTATTGTACATAAAGAAACAGAGTTCTACCTAGAATTATTAGGCAAACAGCAACTCCAAAACATGCTCTGGAAGCATCATAAAACAGTCAAATCTTATAACCATCCAACTTGTCACATCAAATAAACTTATAAAAAATAAACTGATTGTGGTGCTAAGCTATCAATTGCAGCCTGATTGGTCTTTAAAAAAATGTAATGAACCATGGTAAATCAGATAGAGGTCACTACTTCAAACGCAGTTTTATAAGTAATAACAATGTGGCCAAATTTTAAAAGTTTCTGAATTCCACATACTCAAATGCAGTACCAGAGAAATTTAATTGCATTCAAGCAATTATGGTGATAGTTCACTGCTTTGCGAGAAACAGTGAGGCATCATCAGTATACAGAAGCTATTAATATAGAATAGTCCATCCAGTATGCGGACTAGCAAAGACATCATTGCATTTGAGAGTTTTGAATCCTGGAAATTGTGGAAAAGGAAAGAAATGGAAATAGAATACAATAACCAAAAAAGAAGTCAACAGAGTCATATTACTCTTCCATTTAATTGCTGTTATGGTAAAGTGGGCCGGCCCCAGCCAGAACCAGTTCAGCAGCAACAGATAGGATTAGTCGTTCAAGTTTGTTAGCAAATAGGATCAGTTAGTTTCGTGGATAAGATTTCTTAGTAGGTTTGTTAGGTGCCTTATGTCTATAAAAGGCTGCCGTGAGTCCTAGGTTAGGTAAGCAGAAAATAGATCAAGAGAGCATCTCAGAGCCTCCTGCGGAGGGCGAGTTAGCCGATCTATCCTGCTGTTTGTAACTCCATTATCCAATAAACAGTCCACAGCGATTGCCAATTTAATTTGCTAGAGTATAATGTTTGTTCAATAAACACCACACAACTTATGGCTAGTTAGATACCATTTCGTTAGGCTAAGTACTGTTTAAAAAATATATAGTAGCAATACAACCATATAAGAAAAAGGCCATATAGATATTAAGGGTGCTCACAACTAGTGCTGTGCTGCTAAACACAGGGAGTGCATGAATAAGAGAATTCCATATGTCTTGCCAGCAACTTTCAACAATTGACATCTGCAATAAACAAGTAAATTATCGCACAACATTAAGTTCACACTGCATTACAAAAAGGGTAAAACTTGGTTGGCAAAAGCACTGAAGCATTTTTCAGCAAGCTGATAACAATAAGAACGAATGTAGATTATAATCAAATACAATAGGAAAATAAGTTATTGCTCTGAGGAAGCATTAGACAAGAGCTACAGAGGGTGTCCAAACTTTAAAATGAACCAGTTGGAAAGCAGTAGCATTTACGCTATTAACATATAATAAAGGGTGGTCCCAATTCATGATATATGCATACAATTTAAAGGGTTGTCTATTGACTGGCCGAGAATAATATGTTCCTATAAAAATCTCCACAAGTTAGATGGTGTGGTTGCAAGCAACAAAAGTTGTTCTTTCAGCTAGATCAAAAATCGAAGGCAAGGGGATATCTAGATGACTGTAGTGTAAATGAGCTGCATATGACTCAAAATGCAACAGAGATCACTTAAACTTAAAAAGTAGCACCTCTTATGTAATCATTGATCCTTTCGAGAATAGATCTTTGGAGCAGTTTCCCCCAAACAAATCTAGGAAGAAAAATTCCCAGACTATATAGAGTTGTGTACAATCTTACTATCACTCAATGGATATTCCCAGACAATTACAACTCTGTGAATGTTCTCTTTTTGGACATTACGAGATTGCAGATGATGAGGCAAACTTTTTTAGGGCATGCTTATAGTAATTAGTAAGTAATATAAGGAGAACCCAGGCTAGTTGACTAATAGTTAACTCGAGCAAAGAAGCTAAGCACCAAAAACAACCTGAAGTTCAAACAGCACATGCAAAAGAAAATGTGGATTTGAAAATCTAACCTCGCTTTTTGTTAAACAAAATTGTGATTCCTCCCTAGGATTGAACATGAGCACCATGGAGAACTCCTTGAGAGCCCTGTTAAGAACAATGACAAGTTAAAAACTGCTAAAAGCTAAGATTGAAGCAGTGGATGATGATTTCTATATCATTTTACTTGGTCCCCATTTACATTTCAAAAATCTATAAATGAATATCCCCCCCCAAACCCCAAACACAAAAAGAAAAGAAAAACAAAAAGGACAAAAGGAGGTATCAGTACAACCAAAACAAACCTGAGAAGCCAGAGTATCGAGTCCTGAAACTTTATGGCATTTGCATGGCTCAAGACACTGTACAACATAGCAGCAGTAGCCAATGAATCATATATTACAGAACAACCAAAGTGACAGAGTATAAACTAGTTAACATGAGCATCTTCTAGGAACCTAGTAATTATTGAAAGCATGTGAAAATAATTGAACTTTAGAGACATCCACCGTCTATTGTTCAATTCAATTTCAAAATTTAAAGATGTTGGTCATGTTCAGTTAGCATGCTTTGTCTGTGTTGAGCAAATAGCAAGTTATTTCATTCATCCAGCTTTAATAGAGAAGAAAAGCCATGCATGCATTGGAATTTATATAAGCTCATTTATGAGTTGGTGTATTTTTCTCTATACCATTGAAGAGTAATTTCAACTATGTGATTTGGAATGCCACATATCTGGAATGCCTACACTATACATCTGAAAACCACAAGATCATCACAGCAGAAGTATTTACTGCAAGCAGGCATCAGAAAGAAGGAACCGAAGCACTAGTGTTCAATTTACTAGCTATGGCAAATTATCACGTAAGGGAAAAAAACTATGAAAGTAAAGTTACCTTCTCAAAGCTTTGCAACTTGCTTCAAACCAACTAATTAGCAAAGATTTTTCCACTCGATATCCATACTTGTGGATCAGAAAACAAACAGAGCCGCTCCTGTGGGAGACCAACATAAGAAAAGCACAAAGTGAGCATAAAATGTTGTTCTCACCACTTAAGCACCAGGAAAATTCTCAATTGTAACATATCATTGTAGCAGCAAGGTTATCAATTGTAAGGGGCATGACACACAGTCCAACTAGACAGCACATTACATGCCGGGGTGTGCATGGACGAAAGTACCCCAAAGTACCAAACTTCTAACATTTATTAGAACATAATGGTGCCCAAGATTTAGGTAAGGAGGATTCAGGTAACACACTGAAATAGAATGACTTTACACAAGATGGAAGATTTTCTGTTCAGGGAAGCAAGGCTTGCATGAGCATCGTAAAGGGAAAAACTTCATTTGGTTTACACAGATATATGTGAGAAAACCGTATGTTCTTGTCAGAAGAAGCTATAGCCACCACACAAACAAGGAACCAAATTTAGAGCCATGGAGAAGTGCAGAAAAGGTGGCATTTATAACAAGCGGCTCTTGGATCTAAGTACTTACAGCAGTAAGGGTGGGTTCAAGCCTGGGAGGAACAAAACTAAGGGTACACACCTAAGCTTTAATAAATGACCATATAAAGGATGTTTTTCATTTGATGGGTTACAGATGATGAGTAATAAACTTACCAAAACAGAGATCCTTTCAAAAGGCCATCAACGATGAGGTTCATAATGTGCTCTGTCTTCAACCTTTTCTCCCTATTTTGTGTCTTCAGTGTGCATTTGTGGGCCTAAATGTTTGTATATGTTGATTGTAACCGTGCAAAGATGACATGTTGTATTAAGTAAAAGATTCGCAGTGAGTGCTTGCATGGCGGTGGGGATGTCTGTGCGCATATGCAAGGGTGGGATGGGCAGATTCATACCAGATAAAAAACAGTAGCAGACAGATCCATGCATTCCTCTTGGAAGCATCTTAAGGACCCAGCTTTCTCATCTCGAGGTGCCTCACACCTGCATTAATTGAACTTGATCAATGAAGAGCTCAAAATCATAAGGTGCTGTCAGTAACAGAAGTTGCACTACCATAGAAAACCTGGTCCGGTGTTAACATTTTTGTCCAGTTCCTTGATGATGATGTCAACAAGTTTTTCCAAAATCTCTGGAATAGCCCTAGCAAGCTTCAGCTGAACTTTTGCATAGGTGATGAACAAACTCTGGAACCAGAAATGACTATCAAATACATGAGGCAGAAAATGTGACGAGGTTATAATCTAAACAAAGTATACAATAGTGCAAGTCAGGTCACCAGAACCTTCAAAGCCTGATCAAGAGTTGCCGGCCAACAATGAAATATAAACTCTTGAACTACATGATGAATCTCCACAGATTTGTATCCCAAGTTTGGCCCATCCTTCAGTAAAAAGGTGTTAATGCATTCCATAAGTTTGCGGGTCAGCTTTCCCTCCTCCTCTCTGATTTCACAGAATCAATTTATTTATTAACTCCTGTCTGATTATTTGTGGTTTAGGATGACCAAACAGTCTCCAAAGCACAGATTTGACCATAAAGTTTTCTAGGCATATACCAACAGTAACTAAAAATATAATAAAGCACTTGGGCACAGACTACTTGCCTAATATGTGAAAAGATTGCACAAAATCCATTAATAACCTCCTCCCTCATGATATCAGGGTAATCACCCGGTGGGTTTTCAAGTAGAACGTGAAGTGTTAATGTACAACGGAAGGATTCATCCTTGGAGCTCGCCTGGTTGCTGAATTTTGCATTGAAAACTGTAGCAACCTTCTTCATGTAGAGCGCTACAAAACCTGACAAGCATGTGGGAAATATAAGAAACAAATGAGTGCTATTATATGAGCATACAGCACCTTGGATAAGGAAACTCACTGCTATATGTTCGAGGTTTCATCTGATAGCGGTACTCCTTAACAGCTAAAAGTTGTCTGAGAATCATGTTGTACTCTAACTGAAAGCTGGGGCCATCTTTTACGACCTCCCATACATGACTGAAAAGTTGCCTAGCAACTGAGATCAAAAGTAAGGAATGCCCTGCAATGACAGGTAGCTTCTTCTTGAATGAAATGCAGGATATATTTTTCTTCAGAGATATTGAAAAATTGATTGCATGCACATAAGGCATCAGAAACATGATGCTAGAAAGTGGAAGATATACATCTAGAACAAGAATTTACCAGAATGCTGAAACACACAACCCGAACAAATGCCAAGACTACATGAAAATTACCATCATTCTAAGACCAAGCTACGATCAGGGTTAGCAAAATTATACATTGAATATGCCTAGGCACCTTCATCCAATACTATACGAAATTGAATGCTATTGAACACGTTACATGCTCTGAAAGCTATAACAAAAAGACATCTCTAGTGTTAGATGATAAAATATTTTTTTAAGTTACATGTTATTTGAAACTTCATATAAGCAGGCAGATGTGGAGAGAATAAACATCATAATGTATGAGGAAGTAGCACCCTACTGCAAAATTTGATAATAACAAGAACATAAGATGTGTCATGTTACGGGATACACTGGGTATATGACATAGACAGCAAAAGGCACGCGTGTTCAATATGTAAAGACATTATATTCCCTTTTTGAAGGATTACAAGAAATGTTTTTTTAGTCACCTGCCAATTGAGATACATTATCTAACACAATTCATGCTTGGTCAAAACAAAAACATATGTGATTTTTGTTGTGTAAATCCATACCATGATCTGGAAACAACCAACACTCTAGCATGGTCTGGAAATGGTTTTGATCTGAACTGATAGACTGATAGTGACATGCCAGAATTCCAATAGTCACAAACTGACATGCAAGAATACCACTCTCTATACTATAGTGGAGAGATAAAAATCAGAAGTGACTACAAATAAGACCATCACCTCATCTCTACTGAACTACAAACATATGTTGGTGAAGTTCAATTAACCGCAGCAAAGCAAACACTGTACAGCACTGCAGATGTCTGAAGCCCTTCGAATTGGAGCAAACCTGATAGCTTGACGTCCTCGGCGCACTGGATGGCGACGCGGAGCATACGCGCGGCGGTGCTTTTGGTGGCCCCGCGCTTCTTACCCGAGATGTCCTCCTTGACGCAGTTGAGGAGCGCCAGGATGAGGAGTGGCCACGTGGTGGCTGCAAGTAAACAGGATCAGCGATCATCGGAAACAAAAGCGAGAGCTCATAAGGCAATGATACCACAAAAGCGAAGCGAAATGCACGAGCTGACCTCCTGTGAGGTGGCCGTGGCCAGGCTTGACCCTGGCGGTGTTGCGGCCGAGGAGGCGGCAGAAGGAGGCGGCACGGTCGCCCTGCAGCCATGTACCCAGCAGCTTCACCCCCTCCTGCGGGACACGACGGAAGCGGTCAGCCGGAAAGCAGGCCGGAACAGTTGTTTGTTTCTGCGAGAGGGAGGGGCACTCACATCGCGGACTCTGGCCCGATCGGAGTGAAGCTTCTGGATGACCTCCTCCACGTCGCGCGCGGTCGCCACGCCCGCCATCAAGGAGGGAATCGGAGCTAGGGTTTCGTCGGGTAGGCCGCGGCGGATGCCGCGGGCATAGGGGAAGCGGGCGCGGCGGAGAGATGGATGGAGATGGCGGAGAGAGAGAAGGGAGGGGTTTTGGTTGGGTTTTGGGGACGCGAAGGGAAACTGCCGAGAAAAGGGAGGAAAGCGAAGGACACGGGAGGGTGGGACGTCTGCGATTGCTTTTTCGAAATATTTCCAGGGAAACGTTTCAATTGTTCTCGCGACATCCATAAAATTTTGACCTTCCTGTAAAGTCTTTCGTGAAATATTAAATTTTGGCTTGAAAGCTATATCTCTTAGATCAGCTTGCATTTTAAGGATTTTGTTATAACTTAGAATTGTAGTTCCCCAGATTTACATTTGATTTCTTTTATTTTATCATCTACATTTTCTGAAGGATATTAAATATATTTTCTGGTAAGATTGCATCAAGAAAACACATCGTAAGGCCTCCTTGCTTTCCTCTTCCTTTTCCAGTTTACTGATACCACGTGGCATAAAAAAAGGCTAGCATATTATCATTATCATTTAACGAAGGCACATCAGGTGCACAAAATGCCAAAGCTTTACATGCTCTCAAATACAACAGGAATACACATCAGTTCTTCAGCTTAAGTAGACCAAGGGGCGCAATGCGCAAATCTGATCGGGCCAAGCTGTTAGCAGTCTTAGTGTTGGACACCTGTGCTGCACAATTTTATCAGGTCCATCAGGGTGGAGTACAACACTTCCAGAGAAAGATACCCCAAAAACCTACGCTTCTCCAACTCCAGATTATCAGCTGACATCTTTCCCTCCTCCGTCGGGTGATCAACGGTGAGGTACCACGAGATGCACCCATAGGCATCATCCGGATCAACATGTGCCACAAGTCCAAGCGTTTCGCCTTGGTCAAGATCGAAGTAAAGGCACAGGAAATCTCTAGTCACATTCATCCCAAGAACCATCGCTTCTTCATGAAGCCAGTGGATCACTTGGCTGGCGACCTGCAGACACAAGGTAAGTTATCAACCTGTTCTTGCAGAATAAGGTTCACTATAGCACTGGAAATAGATTGCAGAGTTTGGTGATACAGCCAAATGACAATGGACATCGGTTTTCGGGAGGGGCATGAGGTAAGATTTGAAGTGCCACGATTCAATATTCTAATCATGCAGAGTTATGTGGCAGAGTTTGACCCTGGCATGATAAAATGCACTATCTCATGGGCAAATGAATTACTCTGTTGTTTTTATCTCCTCAATTAATTCCAGTGGTAGTTTACAGGATAATTTCATCACACAGATCTACAAGATAGAAAAAAAGAATGACTCAAAAGATTGGTGTCACACGTTTACCTGCTGCAGAAGCATCATTGGGAGGTCTTCCAAGTCACAATTGTAACTATTTATTAAACGTCCATCAGATGGCTTCCCAGTCAATGATCCAGCAATGCTTGGTGAGCCTTCACCCATTAAACTAATTTGGCCATCTTTCAAGATAACCTTTGTATTAAACTGCGACCTGGATTTGTACCTAGGCTCGTGAACATCTGAAGGCTTTGTGATTCGATCAGCAGCCAGGATAGGCTGAGGAACTTTCAAGCAGAGAGACCAAGAAGATGTTCGAGAATGCCATGTAGGAAGAGAACACAGATGGAGATAAGGAACCCTACTAACCTGCAATAGAGAAAGGGAGTTAGAATGCCAGTCTACACCCCAATTATGTCCCTACTGATTAATAACAGTAAAGTAGCTGTACCACACTCTCCAGCTCCAAGTGTACTTTATTAGAAAATATCCTGTGAGCCACTGTCATGCAGAAATGACCAAGCAGGCCACATTCTTCAGGTGCAATCTGAGCAGGACTCTGGTAGCGAACAACAAAACGTGATTTCTCCCTGATTTTTCTAACAATCTTCTCATGGAACATATGTAACAGGTAAATTTCTAAACTTTTGGGGTTAGGAAATCCTCTCAAATCCTTGTTCAAAGATTCCTGCTTCCCATTTACAGTGGCTACTGCAAGATTTCCAGAATACTCCGAGTCCATATGATCTTCCTGACCTACTGTTTCTGAGTCACTATTCTGTCCAGAGGGCACAAGCAAAAGACACAATGAACACTCCTGGCCAATTGCTAATTGGAGAAAATCTTCGCACATTCCAGTAACATTGATGCCTTGAGATTGGGTAAATGTGTCACGGATCACCATATCAAATACCTACACGAGATATGCACTAAATTAAGTGTGATGGTATACAAAAATAAGCCAAAGAGCGAAGGAAGGACTTCCGTTATTATATCTAGAAATGTTGCTCTAGTTAGTCAGAAGAGAAATTTTCAAGAACTCATAGGCATTTAACCTACCTGCTCCTCAAATATGGACTTGTGGATGTCGCGAAGAATGGAATGGGCTTGTTTAACAGACTTATTGACATCATCATTCTCCAAAGCATCCTTATCGGTTTCAGAAGAACTGCTGCTTAAAGTGTCTTCTTTCTTTTTGCTGGCACTGCTTTCTGCATTATTGGCAGTGTCTCCATAAAATTGAAGGCTCAATGAACGGAAAGACTTCTGCGGAATTTGAACAGATAAAGTGCCTGAAGAGTCTTGATCAATTGGAACTAAAGACAATGGTGATACGCGAGGCATCGTTGTTGTGTCTAACTGATAACTATCAACTAAATCAAACATGAAGCCCTCACTTCCTGGACCACTCCCAACAACCCGTTGTCGCTTCACTTTCCAGTTCTGCTGCAATCTGCGGGAGCATAATCACTTATGTCAAAAGCTTCAATTTCGAAGAGTTTTTAGATTCAAAGTTTCAACAAAAATGAGTACCTTATTAACGAATTATAGAACCTAGTCTCCTTTTGAAATTGTTGCTCCATCGTCTTGGCAGATTGTTTGAAGTACCTTGACAAATGCTGAGAGGTCCCAAAAGGCGCAAATGAAGATTGCAGCAGTAAGCACAATAATAAACAGCAGAGCTTCAAACATCAATACAGAAACATTCTCTACTACAGTTCCTTTCAACTCTGGTTTTATTATTTGCAAAAGTCAAAATATGCTATCTAATTAAATGGGATAGAGATGGCACAGAGCATACCCGAAGGCGCTGGAGCTTGGTGGCAGCAGAGACTGCCATGTCAACAAGTATTTCGTTTGGCTGCGACTTGGGCTTAGTTGTCGAGGCGACTGCCACTGCATCATTTGCTTCAACCTGCAGCATAATTTCCAGCATAGTCAGAAACAGTTGCCTGCATGGCATTCACAGAGACTGAAATTGGATGTGTATATGCATGTATCAACCGTGCCAATGAGGTCAATCACGACAGAGAGCTCCTGCTGCGCCTGCTGCAGGCTCTCCATAAGGCCCTGCCACGGCCATGCCTGCTGAGCGGTGTCGGCCTCAGCTGCTTTCTTGGCCTTCTTAGCATCCTTCTCGATGACCCAGGAGAAGTCAATCCGGCGGATGGCTGCAAGGTGCTGCTCCTTGTTGCTGGTATCCCTGCAGCCGCAGACAACCCAACAAGCACAGAGCAATGGAGAAGCAAGTGAGTTCCAGGGTGGATTTGAGCAGAACAGCTGAGGGGTTTGCAGACCGCTTACGGTGGATAGTGCTCGTTGCCAGCCTCATCGATGGCCTCAAGGCGTTTGATGGGGAGCTTGTCTAGGTCCAGCAGCACGTCCCCTTCAACCATGGCGTCCCCCCTCCTTGAGCAAACCTTATTTCACAAAAACAAAATGGACTTTACTGACGCTTGCACATGCAAGATTTGGGGCCACGGCATGCACAGTCCCGGTTCCATGAACCCGGACTGACCCTGCCACCGCCGGCAATGGCGCCGCCGGCCGCGCCACCCACAAGCCGCCCTCCACCCCGCCATTCGCTAACTGAGAAACCCGCTCGCCCCTGCCGTCGGCCCGTCCCGCCGGTTGTCGTCCGCCGCCCTGCCTGCGGCGCCCCGCAGCCTCACCTCGCCACCCTCGATCCGCCACCGCCGCCGTGCCTACTGCCGCCGCCAGACGCTCCTCTAAGCCCGCCGGCCATGCCTCAACTCGACGACCACGAACCCCGACGACCCCGAACCGAAACCCTAACCCAGCCACCACCATGCCTCAATTCGAGAGAGGAACGAGGAGCAGGAGCAAGGAGGAGGACCCACCTCGTCGCCGGCCGTCTACCACTGCCCACCAGAGTTGGCCAGCAGATCTCCCTTCCGCTGAACTCTAGACCAAGGTAGGGTGGAGCAGCGCATCCGCCACAGAAGTGGACTGAGGGGCCGAGGTGCCGGGGACGGGGAGGGTCGGCGGCGGCGGCGATGCGCCGGGACTCGGGAGTCAGAACCAAACCAGGAAGCTGTGGGCTGCGCGCAATCAGGCTCTAGTGGCCCACGAAACTTCCGGATAGTTTCAGCCCATATACATGTATATGTCTGAATCTAACTTTTTTTTTAAAGTTAAAGTATTTTATATTGATCAAAATTATAGAGCATCACAAATATTTATGATACCGGATATACTATAAAAATTATTTAATGAAAAAACTAGTTGTATTTATTTGTATCACGAATGTTAGTATTTTACTATATAAATTTAGTCAAATTTGAGATGTTTTAACTCTTAAAAAAGTTGGAATGACATATACTACCTCCGTTTTTATATTTGACGTTGGGACAGCTTCATTTTCGAACTAATCTTGCTGTTCTAACGTCAAATATATGAAACCGGAGGTAGTAACTATGTATGCTTGCGCGAGGACCGAGCTGTGGGGCTCGGTTGGTCAGCCGAGCGGGGGCTGAGGCTGCCCTCCCGCAGCGCTGTTGCCGCCTTGCCGGCGCGGGAGCCTCACCCGGGGTTTTTCTATAGCGCCGAGGGGTGTCACTAGGATAAGTAGACACGTGACGGAATGCTACATCCAGTCATTGTTTGGATGATATCTTTTGTGATGGCAATCTTCTGGTGCAGAACCAATTTTTCCCTGGACGAGGGGCGATGATGCTCCAGACTTCTATAAATGGGCCGGTGGCTAGCGATTTGACTAGCATCAGGTTTTAATGGAAGTTCTTTGTGGATGAAAAAAGTGTGAATTACATAGTGACATGAACAGGCATGAATGGACAATAAAAAAAAGTACCGATTAATCAACAAACACATATGACATGCATCAGGCAAATCCACATCAAGGAAACTCAGCGTTTTCTAGGATCAAAAGCTTCTTCCTCACCCACTTTATTTTACTAGCTATATCACGTCACAAATATTATTAAGTGCTTCTACATACCAAGATCGAAACATTGTCAATATATTATCTGTAATATATCCTGCTGCTTAATATATATAATGCTTCCCTTTGGTACATAAAAGATGAATGGTCAAAGTATCGTCCACTCCCTGTCCTAATACCAAATTATTAGTTGTTTTGATTTTTTTGATTCATATACGGAGGGAGTAACTTAGTATCACTGGCCAAAAACATAGAAAGGCGTGGCGCCATATTTTCTAGTATAACACAAAATCCGGGCACCAGAAAAAGCTGCGACCTTTTATTGGCATATAATACACGACGCAGTGACACAGTAGCCCCCTAGCATTCAGAGGAGTTCCGAACCACAGCTGCTGAAATGGCCACATGATATAGTTCATCATAAACTTAAAATGAAGTAGCTACAACTAACAGCACAGCCAACAGACACTGAAACACTACGTTCTCTAACTACCAAAAGGTTACAGCCATAATTCTCACAGCATGGCACAGTTAAGGAGCAGTATTAGCAGATGGCTCACTGAGTATCTTGTCAACCTTTGCCAAAAGGCCCTGCATATCCCCCAGAAGCTTATCTGTGACAGAATTTAACCCGTCCGATGGGGTTGCCTTGTTTAGAGCTGAAAGACGGGCTGCAATCATATTCTCAAGGTTCTTCCTGATATCTGTCAGTGGAGGCTTGGAAGCAAGAGATGGTGAAGGTGAAGGCGAAGGAGATGGAGAAGGCACACTCAACTTGATCGGAGGAAGATACTGGAGACTTAGTGTTGCAAATGGAGCCCCAAAATGACCAAGAAGTTCTCGGTTACGGTATGCCGCCTCAGCTTCGGTGTTTTTCCCAAACACAACACGAGCACTGCGGTCAGCTTTTACAATTTCTGTCTGAGACTCTATCAAGTAGCCATACTTGCCAAATGCGGAGAGTAGCTCCTCTCTGGAAGGGACAATGACACCAGGTGTGAACTCCACCAGAATGGCTGCTGGATTCTCAAAGTGCTGTGCAGTTTTCTTCTTCCTTTTATTAGGAGTAGGATTAGCAGGATCAGGGCAAGTGCCGTTCACAGCTTCACCAGAGGAATGATTTGATGCAGCTCCAGCAGGTAGCTTCACCTTCTGGACAGGTGCTTCATCCTTTGGACACTCCTCTTTGAGTGCGTGATTCATAGCGATTACATCTGTGCCATTAGTGTTCTCTTTCTTAAGCATTTCTGGCACCAGGGCTTGTAGAGAAGCATAAGATTGCTGGACCGTACACACTTCTACACTTCCAGGCTCTTTATTTTCATCTATAGGCTGGGGCTGGGCCATGTCATCATGCATAGGAGATGGTCCACTGCTGATGGGCGCATCTGCAACAGCACCTAGCAGATTCTCAACTATGTGAATATTTGCTTCTGACTTTGTTGCTTCCTTCGAAACACTTCTGTCAGGCACACCTGCAAAAGCACTTTGCACATTCTCATCTATGCTGGTATCAACTCCTGACTCTGTTGCTTCCTTGGAAACAATTCTTTTCGGAACACCTGTAACATTACCTTGCACATTCTTGTTGCTGTGTAAACTAGCTTCTAGCTCTGTTGCTTCCTTCGAAACACATCCGACAGGGACATCTGCACTGACACTTTGTGCATTCACATCTATGTGAATATTAGCTTCTGATTCCATTGTTTCTGTCTGAACATTTCTGACAGGCACACCTACAGCAACATTTTGCACATTTGTTTCTGACTTTGTTGTCCCCAATTTAGCCTCATCAATATCTTTTGTGGTTTCTTCAGGCAGCATATTGCCCAAGGCCTGAGGTTTCTCCAGAATAGATTTATCATTCTCTTTGACCTGCTCATGCCCTGGTTTTGCTGCCCCAGGAACTGTAGCTGAAACAGGACATTTGAAAAGTGATAGCTTGTTTTTCTCATCCTGAATTATACCCCTTGCGCTGTTTCCTGCCTTCATTAGGGTTCTTATATCTTCTGCTTTCACTTGCCTGATAGGAACCGCAGGGGTAATTGGTATACCAGAGCCAAGTGCAGGAGAGGTGTTCTCCCGCTTCTTCCTCTTGATGGAAGAGCCACCACTCCCATCTCCATCCTTTTTCCTGCCCCTCTTTGGCACACGCTTCTCTTGTTCCAGAACAGGATGTGAATCAGAAACCCGACCCGGAGCAATATTCATGCTGGCATTTCTAAGGGTACGCACCCCTGGACACTCATGCGTGTTATAAGACGCATAGTCATCACCCTCTACGAACGCTGAGCTTCTAAACAAACGGAGAAATCCCTCTGCAGCCTCTGGAAAAATGACCATGTGGTGGGGGTCCTTCCCTAAGCCCCGCACAAGCAGCAAGACATCTTCCACAACAATGCTGTCTGGCAATTGCAATACCTTACTGCCATCTTCAGCAGCTTTGGGCACAGATGCCTTTGGCGTACCAACCGGCTTACGGGGGAGCACATCCACACCCAAGTTGGTGTATGGAGGCGAGAGGTACTTACTCTTCTTCCGCTCTCTCTTCCTGGACGTTACAGGCCCAGGGCTGTCACTCTGGTCCTCATCCTCCACCATATCCAGGTCCTTCATCACTGAGGGGGCACTGCGCTTCTTCTGCACTGGTGTCTCCAGTGGTCTCTTCAATGGCATGCGGTCGTCCTCAGCGAGCCAATCGTCAGCATCTCTGTCTTCGCCGGCGGGCACATCAAGATCGATCTTGTCCACAAGGTCCTCCAGCGGGCGCCGCGGGTAGTGCCGCGCACCATCCGGACCCCACCCCTCCCCGAACGCGCGGGCCCAGCTCTTGAGCCTGGCGCGGTCCACCAGGCCGACGGGGGAGGCGCGCACGCCCAATGCGGCCTCGCGGAGCGCCGCGAGAAACTCGGCGGGCGACAGGTTCGCGACCTCGGCGACGACGCCGACGCCGCCGCCCTCCTCCCCGGGTAGCGGGGGCGGGATGCAGCCGCAGGTGAGCTGGGTGCGCAGGGCCGCGACGGCGCGCGCGTGGGCCTCCTCGACGGCCGCGAGGAAGACGCGCGCGACGCTGCCCTGCGCCATCACGTCGGCGTCCGGGTCGGCGAAGCGCCGGACCTGCGCGGGAGGCGCCGACGGCACGCCGGAGCCGGCGGGGGCGGGGGCGGGGCCGCCGAAGTAGCAGACCTGGGCGTCCCGGGCGGCGGTGCCAGTGGCGGGGCACGCGGCGAGCATGCGTGCGGGCCACCAGCAGTGGCGGCGCGGCTTGGAGGGCTTGGCCCAGACGAGCTCCCCGGCGGCTAGGGTCTGGGCGGCGGCGTCCGCCTCCGCGTCCGCGTCAGGGGTTAGGGTTTTGGCCTCCATTGGTGCGGGGAGCGGAATGGGGGAGGCGATGCGGCGAGTGGCGTGCGGATTGGTGGGTGGGGGTGTGGGGGAATACGAGAGCGGAAAGGGAGCGGGCGGGGATCGGATTCGATTGGGAGCGGCGCGGGGCCGCGGGCGAGCGGGCGGAGGGTAGGGGGAGGAGACGCCGGGCGGCCGGGCCGGATGGGGGAAGGGAATCAGTGGGGGGGTGGCGCGTAAACCTAGCCGCCTTCACCGCCCCTGGCGGCGGCGGCGGCGGCGGGGTGCGCCCGTGCGGGTGGGTGGCGCGGCCTCGGGGTGTGAGCGAGTCACGGGGACTGAAGCTAGCAACCGCACTATGGAGTGATGAGTGGCAAATGGAGGAGGGTTCAGTGGTGGGGTGGGGATGAAAAGGACGTGGGAAATGGATGATGATGCGCCCCATTTGGTTGGGGGAATCTACCACGTACGGCGTCACGCACGCGGGACCGCCGGGACGGAAGCGCAGGTGTTTCAGGTGGTCCGCCGCCGTCCGCGCATCTTGGGGGTCTCGGCCAGCTCGGGTAGTCGGGTGCGACCTCGGGGACGGGCGGTCGGCCGCGGCGCACCGCTGGTCTGCTCCTCGTGGCAACGGCAGCACACAATTTCTGATCAGCGCGTCTGGTGTTTGGTTTGAGACGCGGAACCAACCAGTCCGGCACCGGGATGTCCTTCCCAAGCCACCGACGCGTGATGAGCTTATATTTTCTATCCAACAGCTCTAGTAAAATTGGATACCTAAAATTCATCCAAGGACTAATTCACAAATAAAATATTTTTCAAGAGCTAATTTGCGAATTGACCTCCTCTCTCCCCCTCGCCTCTTCTTCCTCCTCCCCGCCCCACCCTGCTCCTCTCCTCGCAGCACCCGGGTCGCTGCTCTCCCACCCTGCTCCTCCACCCTCGAAGCGCCTTGGGCCACAGCTCCTCCACCATCCTCCGTCCCAAATTGCGGGTATGCCCCAGCTTCAACTTCGCCTTCATCCAAATCACGGCCGCCCCATCTCCTCCGCTCCCCTCAATCCTAAATTGTAGCCGCACCTAGCTCCTCCACTGCCCTTCGCCCCAAATCAACACGCAATCCTCGCTCCTTTACCTTCCCTCCTTCCGAATCGACGTGTGCGGGGATCGTTGCTGCAGATGTAGCACCTAACACCTTGGGTGAACGGGATTGAGGGCCGACCACCGAGCTTGCTCGCACAACGGGACTTTTGAGCTCCAAATCCATGGTCAACGGGCGGCAGGCGGTGAGCTTTAGGCGCCGCTCCTCTTCTTCCCCCTCCCCACACCCTCTGCTCTCTCCCCTCTTCGGGGCAGGGCCAGCACAGCAACGGCCGCGCGCGCGAAGTGGTGATGGCAAGCAGACGACGAGTTCAGCAGGGAGGTGCGCACGGTAGGAGTCGCGGCTAGATGGCGGTCTGGTGATGCCCCGGCAGCCGGAGGAGTCACTGGAGGGGAAAGCACAGTGGCGGGCGCGGGGCGGAACACTCCCGAGCGGGGCGGTTGGTCTTTGTTGACAGTAGTTAGCATGCCAATTTGTGAACAGCAAACGCTCGGATCAGTTGTAGCTCTTCCCTCAAAATACTCCCCCAAGGTTTATCAATCCGTGGAACAAGTGGATTTGCACGCTTAACTAGGTATTAATCTAAGTAACCGAAAGCACTTGGTGTATGAGATTGATCTAGCTAATCTAAGCAATCTAGATCAAAATAGGTAGAGAGAGAGTAAAGGTGTGCACAAAATAGATAAAACGTTCGTCCTAGGAATCTAGGATCACTTTGCAGATGCAATCGCCAAGAGTTAACAAAACAGATCTAAGTGTTATCATGAGTGGGTGCGAACCAAGCCCAGCACTTTCCCTCCCGCATACTAGTCACTACATAGGGGTACTCAAGAACACGGTAAGATGATAGTTCTAGGAAAGCAAAGATGCAACCCAAAGTAGCGTTGGCCAGCCATTCATGAAAGTATATCATCAAGATATGAAAGATAACATGTTGATCTCACGAAGAGGTTCGGAGATTACAAATCAAGATCTTCATGCAACCCGAGGACAAACAGAGACTTTACCCCATGATCTTACCCATGTTGACCAATTTTAGGGTAAAGAATGCCATGTAGATCAACTGGACTGAAAACGACGACAAACGAGGGTAGGAAAGACCCATGACGATCGGCCTGGGCACCTCTGAACCGATTGGCTCAGGGGGTTTTCGTCTCCCCTGGTGCTCCTCTTCGTGTGACCTCCTCTAGATCTAATCTTTTCTCCGTTTTTCCTACTTGTAGCAGCAGTGGATGGTGATTTCGTGGTGATCTCCTCTCCCTCTTCGTTGTGTTGGCATCGTTGACTGATGTTGTGCCGCTAGCCCCCAAGCGACAAGTACTTAAAGAAGTGGCGGTGACTACTTCTAGCACCGTGGCTGCTCCTGTAGCCCCCGAGCCATAGGTGGAAATTGAAGCCGCGACAGTTCTGGAAGTTATGGCTGCCGACGCATCCTTGGAGCCAGGTCTGGTCGGAGAAATTTATCTTGAAGAAATCCAACTGATTGATGATCCCTTGTTGAATATGGATGTGGTCGCTGGAATGATGGAGATGCACCGCCGTATCGGTAATTATGCAGAGGTATCTTCTTTCTGACTTGATTTGTTGATGATTGCCTTGTAACTTGTAGTTGTGTACTAATACGAGTACCTATTGCGTGTGTCGCAGGATGTCATCAAGCGCTCCCGCCGCAAATCCCAGATGCTTGGAGGATATGGGGACACAGTACTTCGTGCTGAGGCCCTTGAAAAAGAACTTGCTAAGGAGAAGGAGCACTGTTCTCGATTAATGATGAAGTATGACGGAGCTGCCGCTGAATACCGGAATCACGTTTTGCAACTTGAAGAAGAGAAAGACCGACTCAGCGGACACAACAAGTTCTTGAACCAATGGATTAAAGGTAATTGTTATTCTTGCTGCTTTCCGAATACTGATTCTGCTTGTGGTACTGACCCTCTACTACCTTAATATGCAGAGCTTGAGAAGTCGAATAAAGAACTCCAGGAGAAAGCTACCGATTGGACCAATGTGTTTTATCGTGTGACTGACTAGCACAACAAACTTATCTTGCAAGTTGAGAAGTTGTAGCATAACTTGGAGAAGGAGAAGAAGATACGCGAGGATGGTGAGGCTGATCTTGTTACTACCATGGAGACCATCAAAGATCGCGAGGCTAAGGCGAAAACTGCCACATTCACCCTGAATAAGATTTGTGAGGCCGCCCAACTGATTGCGGATATGATAGAGCCCCCAGCTAAAGGTGTAGAGCCTCGTCCGCTATCAGAGATACTCAAGGATGCGCCAGAGAAGATTGATGGCAATATTCAGAAGATGACGAAATCTATCTCCAAGCAGGTCTTGAGCTTTGTGAAGTCTTTTTATCCCTGGGTAAATTTTCAACCCGTTGTTGAAGGGATGACGTCAGACTGCTCGGACTCTAATGTGCATTTTGAGAGTTCGGGGAGCTGTATGATAGTATGATACCCTCTGCCAAATTTGTGTACCGCCCGTGCATTTTACTCTTTTCTATTTCTTCCCTCTCTCTTTTGCTTCGGAGGGATGCTTTGTACTGGTTTCTTTCCCCTTCTCAAACATGCTCAGCGTGTTAAAAAAAAGAAGCTAGAGTTCTAGTTGTCCTGTTTCTGTATCACTTCGCACGTTACATGGTTACAGTGAACTGAACTTGAGAATTCTCAGTAGACGGCACAGATAAATGATAGTCCGAATTATATTTTTGTATTGGGAGACTTTGGTGATTTTCAAATTTTACATTATAACATCCGCTGAAAAAAGCACGCTCGGTATCTAATCAAAAGCTATAAAAGCAAAAGATATCCCATTCCCTTTGACAACAGGCCTCATAGGTCACTGCTTTTTCATCTGCAAAGAGGAGAAATGCCGGTGAAAGAAAGCCGAAATCTTCAGTCTGGAGGAAATGTTCTTGGACAACGTTGACAGAGATTCCAAATGCTGGAAGCAGGGTTAGCCGCAGAGACAGGAGTACGTCAACGACCTCAAGCAAGGAACGCACACGTACCCCACCCGCCCTCGCGATCAATACCGCGAAGAAAAGAGCAAACGCCAGCAACACGATAAGATGCAGACCGAAAGAGCACGCAGAATCAGATGCCGGAAATGATTCAATGCCTCACGAAACCAGTTTTCCGGTCACCCCTGCCGATCGTCCGGTGAATCCCATCCGTAGTTATAAATGCGAGAGCTCGCCATTGCAAATCGCAACGCATCTGTGTAACCACTAACCAGCCAAGATCACCGATCGTGCTCTCCATCATCTTCTGACAGGAGGGATTACGTCCATCGCCGGCGTTCAGGCAGCATGGCCGACGACCAGCAGCCGCCGGCGCAGCGGTACTGGTTCCCGTACTGGACCGCGCCCCCGCAGCCGCCGCCGCCTGCACCCGCTCCTCGGCCGGCGGTCCGCCCGCAGCTGTCGAGGCGGGACACTCGCCCGGCGCCGCCGCCGGCGTCGCCTCCCGTAACGCCATCCCCGTCGCGGCGGCAGCCGCACCCTCAGCCGGCAACGACGCCGCCATCCAGAGGCGCTGGTGCCGCCCCTTCTCTGCCGGCTCATCCACAGCCGACGCGGCTGTCGAGCAGGCCGTCCCCGTCGCCGGCCCGCGCGCCGCCGCTCTCGCCGATCAGAGAGCCCAACGCTAGAGCAGCAGCTCCAGCGCCGGCTCCTGTACCTGTTGCCAAGGAGCCCAAGCCAGCTGCCACTCCTCATCCTATTGCCCATGAAGTTCCTAAGCAAAAAGACATTACCATCCCGCAGGAGAAAATCATCCATGAACCGCCTGCAGACTCCAAGACACACAGCAAGGCCGTAGAGAAAGAAAAAGGCAAGGAGGGAGAGAAGGAGAAGGGAAAAGATAAAGAGAAGGAGAAGGAGAAAGATAAAGAGACGAAGGAAAAGGAGAAGGAAAAAGAAAAAGAGAAGGACAAGAAGGAGAAGGAGCACAATGAGAAGGAAAAAGAGAAGGAGAAGAAGCACAAAGGCAAAGAGGTAGCCGGCGAGCACGGCAGCAAGCTACACAAGGAGCTCAAGGAGGGCGTCGCGGACATGGTGCACAAGCTCAGCGCCTCGGCACCGTCGTCCGGCGGCGGCCACGGGCGCCCTGCCTCGGCCGCGGCAGGGACGACCGTCATCACGCTGGCCGGCGAGAACAAGGGCGCGTCCATGAAAATAGACGGCGCCGCCGTGGCCGACGGCAAGGCGGACTCGGCGGCCGGGAAGGAGCGCCGCGGCCAGAAGCTCGACGGCAGCGTCGCTGGCGGGAAGGAGCAGGGCGGGAGCAGGGGGCTGACGGCGTTCGTGAACAGCAACGTGCAGGTGATCAACAACTCGCTGCTGCTGCAGAGCTCCTGCAACGGCGGCGACCCGGGGGTGCACCTCAAGCTGTACACCAAGGCCAAGAAGAAGGGGGACGGCGGCGACGAAGCCGGAGGCAAGAGTGGCTCTGCCTCTGCTGCTGTGCGAAAGAAATGATCTGAGCTTCCAGTTTGCCCATGGCTATCACTGATCAACTTGGGAAATCAACCATTGGCGTGCATTCAAACAGAGTGCTCGAGCCTGCTCAGTGCCCATCGTTATGTATGATGT